>NW_027488779.1:0-300000 GCF_050948215.1 Halictus rubicundus
TCCTAACCTATCCTCTATCCTATCCTATCCTCTATCCTATCCTATCCTCTATCCTATCCTATCCTCTATCCTATCCTATCCTCTATCCTATCCTATCCTCTATCCTATCCTATCCTCTATCCTATGCTATCCTCTATCCTATCCTATTTTCTATCCTATCCTATCCTCTATCCTATCCTATCCTATCCTATCCTCTATCCTATCCTATCCCCTATCCTATCCTCTATCCTATCCCCTATCCTATCCTCTATCCTATCCTATCATCTATCCTCTATCCTATAATATCTTCTATCCTATCCTATCCTCTATCCTATCCTGTCCTCTATACTATCCTATCCTCTATCCTAACCTATCTTCTATCTTATCCTATCCTCTATCCTATCCTATCCAGTATCCTATCCTATCCTATCCTCTATCCTATACTGTCGTCTATCCTATCCTCTATCCTATCCTATCCTCTATCCTATCCTATCCTCCATCCTATCCTATCCTCAATCCAATCCTTTCCTGTATCCTATCCAATCCTGTATCCTATCCTGTCCTCTATACTATCCTATCCTCTATCCTAACCTATCCTCTATCCTATCCTATCCTCTATCCTATCCTATCCTCTATCCTATCCTATCCTCTATCCTATCCTATCCTCTATCCTATCCTATCCTCTATCCTATCCTATCCTCTATCCTATGCTATCCTCTATCCTATCCTATTTTCTATCCTATCCTATCCTCTATCCTATCCTATCCTATCCTCTATCCTATCCCCTATCCTATCCTCTATCCTATCCTATCATCTATCCTCTATCCTATAATATCTTCTATCCTATGCTATCCTCTATCCTATCCTGTCCTCTATACTATCCTATCCTCTATCCTAACCTATCTTCTATCTTATCCTATCCTCTATCCTATCCTATCCAGTATCCTATCCTATCCTATCCTCTATCCTATCCTGTCCTCTATACTATCCTATCGTCTATCCTAACCTATCTTCTATCTTATCCTATCCTCTATCCTATCCTATCCAGTATCCTATCCTATCCTATCCTCTATCCTATACTGTCGTCTATCCTATCCTCTATCCTATCCTATCCTCTATCCTATCCTATCCTCTATCCTATCCTATCCTCTATCCTATCCTATCATCTATCCTATCCTATCCTCTATCCTATCCTATCCTCTATCCTATCAAATCCCCTAGTCTATCCTCTGTCCTATCCTATCCTCTATCCTATCCCATCCTCTATCCTATCCTATCCTCTATCCTCTATCCTCTATCCTCTATCCTCTATCCTCTATCCTCTATCCTCTATCCTCTATCCTATCCTATCCTCTGTCCTATCCTATCCTCTATCCTATCCTATCCTCTATCCTATGCTATCCTCTATCCTATCCTATCCTCTATCCTCTATCCTATCCTATCCTCTATCCTATCCTATCCTCTATCCTCTATCCTCTATCCTATCCTATCCTCTATCCTATCCTATCGTCTATCCTAACCTATCCTCTATCCTATCCTATCCTCTATCCTATCCTATCCTCTATCCTATCCTATCCTCAATCCTATCCTTTCCTGTATCCTATCCAATCCTGTATCCTATCCTGTCCTCTAGCCTATCCTATCCTCTATCCTATCCTATGCTCTATCCTATCTTATCGTCTATCCTATCCTCTATCCTATCCTATTCCTCTATCCTATCCTATCCTCTATCCTATCCTATCCTATATCCTATCCTATCCTCTATCCTATCCTATCCTCCATCCTATCCTATCCTCTATCCTCTATCCTATCCTATCCTATCCTCTATCCTCTATCCTCTAACCTCTATCCTATCCTATCCTCTATCCTATCCTTTCCTCTATCCTATCCTCTATCCTATCCTATCCCCTATCCTATCCCATCCTCTATCCTATCCTATCCTCTATCCTATCCTATCCTCTATCCTATCCTATCCTCTATCCTATCCTATCCTCTATCCTATCCTATCCTCTATCCTATCCTATCCTGTATCCTATCCTATCCTCTATCCTATCCTATCCTCTATCCTATCCTATCCTCTATCCTATCCTATCCTCTATCCTATCCTATCCTCTATCCTATCCTATCCTCTATCCTATCCTATCATCTATCCTCTATCCTATCCTATCAAATCCCCTATCCTATCCTCTATCCTACCCTATCCTCTGTCCTATCCTATCCTCTATCCTATCCTATCCTCTATCCTATCCTATCCTCTATCCTATCCTATCCTCTGTCCTATCCTATCGTCTATCCTATCCTCTATCCTATCCTATCCTCTATGCTATCCTATCCTATCCTCTATCCTATCCTATCCTCTATCCTATCCTCTATCCTATCCTACCCTCCATCCTATCCTATCCTCAATCCTATCCTTTCCTGTATCCTATCCAATCCTGTATCCTATCCTGTCCTCTATCCTATCCTATCCTCTATCCTATCCAATGCTCTATCCTATCCTATCGTCTATCCTATCCTCTATCCTATCCTATTCCTCTATCCTATCCTATCCTCTATCCTATCCTATCCTATATCCTATCCTATCCTCTATCCTATCCTATCCTCTATCATATACTATCCTCTATCCTATCCTATCCTCTATCCTATCCTATCCTCTATCCTATCCTATCCTCTATCCTATCCTATCCTCTATCCTATCAAATCCCCTATCCTATCCTCTATCCTATCCTATCCTCTATCCTATCCTATCCTATCCTCAATCCTATCCTTTCCTGTATCCTATCCAATCCTGTATCCTATCCTGTCCTCTATACTATCCTATCCTCTATCCTATCCTATCCTCTATTCTATCTTATCCTCTATCCTATCATATGATCTATCCTATCCTATCGTCTATCCTATCCTCTATCCTATCCTATTCCTCTATCCTATCCTATCCTCTATCCTATCCTATCCTCTATCGTATCCTATCCTCTATCCTATCCTATCGTCTATCCTATCAAATCCCCTACCCTATCCTCTGTCCTATCCTATCCTATTCCTCTATCCTATCCTATCCTCTATCCTATCCTATCCTCTATCCTATCCTATCCTCTATCCTATCCTATCCTCTATCCTATCAAATCCCCTACCCTATCCTCTGTCCTATCCTATCCTCTATCCTCTATCCTATCCTATCCTCTATCCTATCCTATCCTCTATCCTATCCTATCCTCTATCTTATCCTATCCTCTATCCTATCCTATCCTCTATCCTATCCTATCCTCTATCCTATCAAATCCCCTATCCTATCCTCTATCCTATCCTATCCTGTATCCTATCCTATCCTCTATCCTCTATCCTCTATCCTATCCTATCCTCTATCCTATCCTATCCTCATTCCTATCCTATCCTCAATCCTATCCTTTCCTGTATCCTATCCAATCCTGTATCCTATCCTGTCCTCTATACTATCCTATCCTCTATCCTATCCTATCCTCTATTCTATCTTATCCTCTAACCTATCCTATGATCTATCCTATCCTATCGTCTATGCTATCCTCTATCCTATCCTATTCCTCTATCCTATCCTATCCTCTATCCTATCCTATCCTCTATTCTATCCTATCCTCTATCCTATCCTATCCTCTATCCTATCCTATCCTCTATCCTATCAAATCCCCTATCCTATCCTCTATCCTATCCTATCATCTATCCTCAATCCTATCCAATCCTCTATCCTATCCTATCCTCTATCCTATCAAATCCCCTATCCTATCCTCTGTCCTATCCTATCCTCTATCCTATCCTATCCTCTATCCTATCGTATCCTCTATCCTATCCTATCGTCTATCCTATCCTCTATCCTATCCTATCCTCTATCCTATCCTATCCTCTATCCTATCCTATCTTCTATCCTATCCTATCCTCTATCCTATCAAATCCCCTACCCTATCCTCTGTCCTATCCTATCCTCTATCCTATCCTCTATCCTATCCTCTATCTTCTATAATATCCTATCCTCTATCCTATCCTATCCCCTATCCTATCCTCTATAATATCCTATCATCTATCCTCTATCCTATCCTATCTTCTATCCTATCCTATCATCTATCCTATCAAATCCCCTATCCTATCCTCTATCCTATCCTATCATCTATCCTCTATCCTATCCAATCCTCTATCCTATCCTATCCTCTATCCTATCAAATCCCCTGTCCTATCCTCTGTCCTATCCTATCCTCTATTCTATCCTATCCTCTATCCTATCCTATCCTCTATCCTATCCTATCCTCATTCCTATCCTATCCTCAATCCTATCCTTTCCTGTATCCTATCCAATCCTGTATCCTATCCTGTCCTCTATACTATCCTATCCTCTATCCTATCCTATCCTCTATTCTATCTTATCCTCTAACCTATCCTATGATCTATCCTATCCTATCGTCTATGCTATCCTCTATCCTATCCTATTCCTCTATCCTATCCTATCCTCTATCCTATCCTATCCTCTATTCTATCCTATCCTCTATCCTATCCTATCCTCTATCCTATCCTATCCTCTATCCTATCAAATCCCCTATCCTATCCTCTACCCTATCCTATCATCTATCCTCAATCCTATCCAATCCTCTATCCTATCCTATCCTCTATCCTATCAAATCCCCTACCCTATCCTCTGTCCTATCCTATCCTCTATCCTATCCTCTATCCTCTATCCTATCCTATCCTCTATACTATCCTATCGTCTATCCTATCCTCTATCCTATCCTATCCTCAATCCTATCCTTTCCTGTATCCTATCCAATCCTGTATCCTATCCTGTCCTCTATTCTATCCTACGTTCTATCCTATCCTATCCTCTATCCTATCCTATTCTCTATCCTATCCTATGCTCTATCCTATCCTATCGTCTATCCTATCTTCTATCCTATCCTATCAAATCCCCTATCCTATCCTCTGTCCTATCCTATCCTCTATCCTTTCCTATCCTCTATCCTATCCTCTATCCTATCCTATCCTCTATCCTATCCTTTCCTCTATCCTATCCTATCTTCTATCCTATCCTATCCTCTATCCTATCAAATCCCCTACCCTATCCTCTGTCCTATCCTATCCTCTATCCTATCCTATCATCTATCCTCTATCCTATCCTATCCTCTATCCTATCTTATCCTCTATCCTATCCTATCCTCTATCCTATCCTATCTTCTATAATATCCTATCCTCTATCCTATCCTATCCCCTATCCTATCCTCTATCCTATCCTATCATCTATCCTCTATCCTATCCTATCTTCTATCCTATCCTATCATCTATCCTATCAAATCCCCTATCCTATCCTCTATCCTATCCTATCATCTATCCTCTATCCTATCCAATCCTCTATCCTATCCTATCCTCTATCCTATCAAATCCCCTGTCCTATCCTCTGTCCTATCCTATCCTCTATCCTATCCTATCCTCTATCCAATCCTATCCTCTTTCCTATCCTATCCTCTATCCTATCCTATCCTCTATCCTATCCTATCTTCTATCCTATCCTATCCTCTATCCTATCAAATCCCCTACCCTATCCTCTGTCCTATCCTATCCTCTATCCTATCCTATCCTCTATCCTATCCTATCCTCTATCCTATCCTATCCTCTATCATATCCTATCCTCTATCCTATCCTATCCTCTATCCTATCCTATCCTCTATCCTCTATCCTATACTATCCTCTATCCTATCCTATCCTCTATCCTATCCTATCGTCTATCCTATCCTCTATCCTATCCTATCCTCTATCCTATCCTATCCTATCCTCAATCCTATCCTTTCCTGTATCCTATCCAATCCTGTATCCTATCCTGTCCTCTATACTATCCTATCCTCTATCCTATCCTATCCTCTATTCTATCTTATCCTCTATCCTATCCTATGATCTATCCTATCCTATCGTCTATCCTATCCTCTATCCTATCCTATCCTCTATCCTATCCTATCCTCTATCCTATCCTATCCTCTATCCTATCAAATCCCCTACCCTATCCTCTGTCCTATCCTATCCTCTATCCTCTATCCTATCCTATCCTCTATCCTATCCTATCCTCTATCCTATCCTATCCTCTATCTTATCCTATCCTCTATCCTATCCTATCCTCTATCCTATCCTATCCTCTATCCTATCAAATCCCCTATCCTATCCTCTATCCTATCTTATCCTCTATCCTATCCTATCCTCTATCCTCTATCCTATACTATCCTCTATCCCATCCTATCCTCTATCCTATCCTATCGTCTATCCTATCCTATCCTCTATCCTATCCTATCCTCTATCCTATCCTATCCTCTATCCTATCCTATCCTCTATCCTATCCTATCCTCTATCCTATCCTATCCTCTATCCTATCCTATCCTCTATCCTATCCTATCCTCTATCCTCTATCCTAACCTATCCTCTATCCTATCCTATCCTCTATCCTATCCTATCCTCTATCCTATCCTATCCTCTATCCTATCCTATCCTCTATCCTATCCTATCCTATCCTCTATCCTATCCTATCCTCTATCCTATCCTATCCTCTATCCTATCAAATCCCCTACCCTATCCTCTATCCTATCCTATCCTGTATCCTATCCTATCCTATCCTCTATCCTATCCTGTCGTCTATCCTATCCTCTATCCTCTATCCTATCCTCTATCCTATCCTATCCTCCATCCTATCCTATCCTCAATCCTATCCTTTCCTGTATCCTATCCAATCCTGTATCCTATCCTGTCCTCTATACTATCCTATCCTCTATCCTAACCTATCCTCTATCCTATCCTATCCTCTATCCTATCCTATCCTCTATCCTATCCTATCCTCTATCCTATCCTATCCTCTATCCTATCCAATCCTGTATCCTATCCTGTCCTCTATACTATCCTATCCTCTATCCTATCCTATCCTCTATTCTATCTTATCCTCTAACCTATCCTATGATCTATCCTATCCTATCGTCTATGCTATCCTCTATCCTATCCTATTCCTCTATCCTATCCTATCCTCTATCCTATCCTATCCTCTATTCTATCCTATCCTCTATCCTATCCTATCCTCTATCCTATCCTATCCTCTATCCTATCAAATCCCCTATCCTATCCTCTATCCTATCCTATCATCTATCCCCAATCCTATCCAATCCTCTATCCTATCCTATCCTCTATCCTATCAAATCCCATATCCTATCCTCTGTCCTATCCTATCCTCTATCCTATCCTATCCTCTATCCTATCGTATCCTCTATCCTATCCTATCGTCTATCCTATCCTCTATCCTATCCTATCCTCTATCCTATCCTATCCTCTATCCTATCCTATCTTCTATCCTATCCTATCCTCTATCCTATCAAATCCCCTACCCTATCCTCTGTCCTATCCTATCCTCTATCCTATCCTCTATCCTATCCTCTATCCTATCCTCTATCCTCTATCCTATCCTATCCTCTATACTATCCTATCGTCTATCCTATCCTCTATCCTATCCTATCCTCAATCCTATCCTTTCCTGTATCCTATGCAATCCTGTATCCTATCCTGTCCTCTATTCTATCCTACGTTCTATCCTATCCTATCCTCTATCCTATCCTATTCTCTACCCTATCCTATGCTCTATCCTATCCTATCGTCTATCCTATCTTCTATCCTATCCTATCAAATCCCCTATCCTATCCTCTGTCCTATCCTATCCTCTATCCTTTCCTATCCTCTATCCTATCCTCTATCCTATCCTATCCTCTATCCTATCAAATCCCCTACCCTATCCTCTGTCCTATCCTATCCTCTATCCTATCCTATCATCTATCCTCTATCCTATCCTATCCTCTACCCTATCTTATCCTCTATCCTATCCTATCCTCTATCCTATCCTATCTTCTATAATATCCTATCCTCTATCCTATCCTATCCCCTATCCTATCCTCTATCCTATCCTATCATCTATCCTCTATCCTATCCAATCCTCTATCCTATCCTATCCTCTATCCTATCAAATCCCCTGTCCTATCCTCTGTCCTATCCTATCCTCTATCCTATCCTATCCTCTATCCAATCCTATCCTCTTTCCTATCCTATCCTCTATCCTATCCTATCCTCTATCCTATCCTATCTTCTATCCTATCCTATCCTCTATCCTATCAAATCCCCTACCCTATCCTCTGTCCTATCCTATCCTCTATCCTATCCTATCCTCTATCCTATCCTATCCTCTATCCTATCCTATCCTCTATCCTATCCTATCCTCTATCCTATCCTATCCTCTATCCTATCCTATCCTCTATCCTATCCTATCCTCTATCCTATCCTATCCTCTATCCTATCCTATCCTCTATCCTCTATCCTATACTATCCTCTATCCTATCCTATCCTCTATCCTATCCTATCGTCTGTCCTATCCTCTATCCTATCCTATCCTCTATCCTATCCTATCCTATCCTCAATCCTATCCTTTCCTGTATCCTATCCAATCCTGTATCCTATCCTGTCCCCTATACTATCCTATCCTCTATCCTATCCTATCCTCTATTCTATCTTATCCTCTATCCTATCCTATGATCTATCCTATCCTATCGTCTATCCTATCCTCTATCCTATCCTATCCTCTATCCTATCCTATCCTCTATCCTATCCTATCCTCTATCCTATCCTATCCTCTATCCTATCAAATCCCCTACCCTATCCTCTGTCCTATCCTATCCTCTATCCTCTATCCTATCCTATCCTCTATCCTATCCTATCCTCTATCCTATCCTATCCTCTATCTTATCCTATCCTCTATCCTATCCTATCCTCTATCCTATCCTATCCTCTATCCTATCAAATCCCCTATCCTATCCTCTATCCTATCTTATCCTCTATCCTATCCTATCCTCTATCCTCTATCCTATACTATCCTCTATCCCATCCTATCCTCTATCCTATCCTATCGTCTGTCCTATCCTATCCTCTATCCTATCCTATCCTCTATCCTATCCTATCCTCTATCCTATCCTATCCTCTATCCTATCCTATCCTCTCTCCTATCCTATCCTCTATCCTATCCTATCCTCTATCCTCTATCCTAACCTATCCTCTATCCTATCCTATCCTCTATCCTATCCTATCCTCTATCCTATCAAATCCCCTATCCTATCCTCTATCCTATCCTATCCTGTATCCTATCCTATTGTATCCTCTATCCTATCCTGTCGTCTATCCTATCCTCTATCCTATCCTATCCTCTATCCTATCCTATCCTCCATCCTATCCTATCCTCAATCCTATCCTTTCCTGTATCCTATCCAATCCTGTATCCTATCCTGTCCTCTATACTATCCTATCCTCTATCCTAACCTATCCTCTATCCTATCCTATCCTCTATCCTATCCTATCCTCTATCCTATCCTATCCTCTATCCTATCCTATCCTCTATCCTATCCTATCCTCTATCCTATCCTATCCTCTATCCTATCCTATCCTCTATCCTATCCTATCCTCTATCCTATGCTATCCTCTATCCTATCCTATCTTCTATCCTATCCTATCCTCTATCCTATCCTATCCTATCCTCTATCCTATCCTATCCCCTATCCTATCCTCTATCCTATCCCCTATCCTATCCTCTATCCTATCCTATCATCTATCCTCTATCCTATAATATCTTCTATCCTATCCTATCCTCTATCCTATCCTGTCCTCTATACTATCCTATCCTCTATCCTAACCTATCTTCTATCTTATCCTATCCTCTATCCTATCCTATCCTGTATCCTATCCTATCCTATCCTCTATCCTATCCTGTCGTCTATCCTATCCTCTATCCTATCCTATCCTCTATCCTATCCTATCCTCCATCCTATCCTATCCTCAATCCTATCCTTTCCTGTATCCTATCCAATCCTGTATCCTATCCTGTCCTCTAGCCTATCCTATCCTCTATCCTATCCTATGCTCTATCCTATCTTATCGTCTATCCTATCCTCTATCCTATCCTATTCCACTATCCTATCCTATCCTATATCCTATCCTATCCTCTATCCTATCCTCTATCCTATGCTATCCTCTATCCTATCCTATCTTCTATCCTATCCTATCCTCTATCCTATCCTATCCTATCCTCTATCCTATCCTATCCCCTATCCTATCCTCTATCCTATCCCCTATCCTATCCTCTATCCTATCCTATCATCTATCCTCTATCCTATAATATCTTCTATCCTATCCTATCCTCTATCCTATCCTGTCCTCTATACTATCCTATCCTCTATCCTAACCTATCTTCTATCTTATCCTATCCTCTATCCTATCCTATCCTGTATCCTATCCTATCCTATCCTCTATCCTATCCTGTCGTCTATCCTATCCTCTACCCTATCCTATCCTCTATCCTATCCTATCCTCCATCCTATCCTATCCTCAATCCTATCCTTTCCTGTATCCTATCCAATCCTGTATCCTATCCTGTCCTCTATACTATCCTATCCTCTATCCTAACCTATCCTCTATCCTATCCTATCCTCTATCCTATCCTATCCTCTATCCTATCCTATCCTCTATCCTATCCTATCCTCTATCCTATCCTATCCTCTATCCTATCCTATCCTCTATCCTATCCTATCCTCTATCCTATCCTATCCTCTATCCTATACTATCCTCTATCCTATCCTATCCTCTATCCTATCCTATCCTCTATCCTATCCTATCCTCTATCCTATCCTATCCTCTATCCTATCCAATCCTCTATCCTATCCTATCGTCTATCCTATCCTCTATCCTATCCTATCCTCTATCCTATCCTATCCTCTATCCTATCCTATCCTCTATCCTATCCTATCCTCTATCCTATGCTATCCTCTATCCTATCCTATCTTCTATCCTATCCTATCCTCTATCCTATCCTATCCTATCCTCTATCCTATCCTATCCCCTATCCTATCCTCTATCCTATCCCCTATCCTATCCTCTATCCTATCCTATCATCTATCCTCTATCCTATAATATCTTCTATCCTATCCTATCCTCTATCCTATCTAATCCCCTATACTATCCTCTATCCTATCCTATCATCTAATCTCTATCCTATCCAATCCTCTATCCTATCCTATCCTCTATCCTATCCTATCTTCTATCCTATCCTATCCTCTATCCTATCAAATCCCCTAGTCTATCCTCTGTCCTATCCTATCTTCTATCCTATCCTATCCTCTATCCTATCCTATCCTCTATCCTCTATCCTCTATCCTCTATCCTCTATCCTCTATCCTCTATCCTCTATCCTATCCTATCCTCTGTCCTATCCTATCCTCTATCCTATCCTATCCTCTATCCTATGCTATCCTCTATCCTATCCTATCCTCTATCCTCTATCCTATCCTATCCTCTATCCTCTATCCTCTATCCTATCCTATCCTCTATCCTATCCTATCGTCTATCCTAACCTATCCTCTATCCTATCCTATCCTCTATCCTATCCTATCCTCTATCCTATCCTATCCTCAATCCTATCCTTTCCTGTATCCTATCCAATCCTGTATCCTATCCTGTCCTCTAGCCTATCCTATCCTCTATCCTATCCTATGCTCTATCCTATCTTATCGTCTATCCTATCCTCTATCCTATCCTATTCCTCTATCCTATCCTATCCTATATCCTATCCTATCCTCTATCCTATCCTATCCTCCATCCTATCCTATCCTCTATCCTCTATCCTATCCTATCCTATCCTCTATCCTCTATCCTCTATCCTATCCTATCCTCTATCCTATCCTTTCCTCTATCCTATCCTCTATCCTATCCTATCCTCTATCCTATCCTATCCTCTATCCTATCCTATCCTCTATCCTATCCTATCCTCTATCCTATCCTATCCTCTATCCTATCCTATCCTCTATCCTATGCTATCCTCTATCCTATCCTATCTTCTATCCTATCCTATCCTCTATCCTATCCTATCCTATCCTCTATCCTATCCTATCCCCTATCCTATCCTCTATCCTATCCCCTATCCTATCCTCTATCCTATCCTATCATCTATCCTCTATCCTATAATATCTTCTATCCTATCCTATCCTCTATCCTATCCTGTCCTCTATACTATCCTATCCTCTATCCTAACCTATCTTCTATCTTATCCTATCCTCTATCCTATCCTATCCTGTATCCTATCCTATCCTATCCTCTATCCTATCCTGTCGTCTATCCTATCCTCTACCCTATCCTATCCTCTATCCTATCCTATCCTCCATCCTATCCTATCCTCAATCCTATCCTTTCCTGTATCCTATCCAATCCTGTATCCTATCCTGTCCTCTATACTATCCTATCCTCTATCCTAACCTATCCTCTATCCTATCCTATCCTCTATCCTATCCTATCCTCTATCCTATCCTATCCTCTATCCTATCCTATCCTCTATCCTATCCTATCCTCTATCCTATCCTATCCTCTATCCTATCCTATCCTCTATCCTATCCTATCCTCTATCCTATACTATCCTCTATCCTATCCTATCCTCTATCCTATCCTATCCTCTATCCTATCCTATCCTCTATCCTATCCTATCCTCTATCCTATCCAATCCTCTATCCTATCCTATCGTCTATCCTATCCTCTATCCTATCCTATCCTCTATCCTATCCTATCCTCTATCCTATCCTATCCTCTATCCTATCCTATCCTCTATCCTATGCTATCCTCTATCCTATCCTATCTTCTATCCTATCCTATCCTCTATCCTATCCTATCCTATCCTCTATCCTATCCTATCCCCTATCCTATCCTCTATCCTATCCCCTATCCTATCCTCTATCCTATCCTATCATCTATCCTCTATCCTATAATATCTTCTATCCTATCCTATCCTCTATCCTATCTAATCCCCTATACTATCCTCTATCCTATCCTATCATCTAATCTCTATCCTATCCAATCCTCTATCCTATCCTATCCTCTATCCTATCCTATCTTCTATCCTATCCTATCCTCTATCCTATCAAATCCCCTAGTCTATCCTCTGTCCTATCCTATCCTCTATCCTATCCTATCCTCTATCCTATCCTATCCTCTATCCTCTATCCTCTATCCTCTATCCTCTATCCTCTATCCTCTATCCTCTATCCTATCCTATCCTCTGTCCTATCCTATCCTCTATCCTATCCTATCCTCTATCCTATGCTATCCTCTATCCTATCCTATCCTCTATCCTCTATCCTATCCTATCCTATCCTCTATCCTCTATCCTCTATCCTATCCTATCCTCTATCCTATCCTATCGTCTATCCTAACCTATCCTCTATCCTATCCTATCCTCTATCCTATCCTATCCTCTATCCTATCCTATCCTCAATCCTATCCTTTCCTGTATCCTATCCAATCCTGTATCCTATCCTGTCCTCTAGCCTATCCTATCCTCTATCCTATCCTATGCTCTATCCTAT
The DNA here is from genome assembly GCF_050948215.1 of Halictus rubicundus. Lineage (NCBI taxonomy): Eukaryota > Metazoa > Arthropoda > Insecta > Hymenoptera > Halictidae > Halictus > Halictus rubicundus. Next base: position 13,398 of record NW_027488779.1, read on the forward strand.
CTTATCGTCTATCCTATCCTCTATCCTATCCTATTCCTCTATCCTATCCTATCCTATATCCTATCCTATCCTCTATCCTATCCTATCCTCCATCCTATCCTATCCTGTATCCTCTATCCTATCCTATCCTATCCTCTATCCTCTATCCTCTATCCTATCCTATCCTCTATCCTATCCTTTCCTCTATCCTATCCTCTATCCTATCCTATCCTCTATCCTATCCTATCCTCTATCCTATCCTATCCTCTATCCTATCCTATCCTCTATCCTATCCTATCCTCTATCCTATCCTATCCTCTATCCTATCCTATCCTCTATCCTATCCTATCCTGTATCCTATCCTATCCTCTATCCTATCCTATCCTCTATCCTATCCTATCCTCTATCCTATCCTATCCTCTATCCTATCCTATCATCTATCCTCTATCCTAACCTATCAAATCCCCTATCCTATCCTCTATCCTACCCTATCCTCTGTCCTATCCTATCCTCTATCCTATCCTATCCTCTATCCTATCCTATCCTATATCCTATCCTATCCTCTATCCTATCCTATCCTCTATCCTATCCTATCCTCTATCCTATCCTATCCTCTATCCTATCCTATCCTCTATCCTATCCTATCCTGTATCCTATCCTATCCTCTATCCTATCCTATCCTCTATCCTATCCTATCCTCTACCCTATCCTATCCTGTATCCTATCCTATCCTCTATCCTATCCTATCCTCTATCCTATCAAATCCCCTATCCTATCCTCTATCCTATCCTATCATCTATCCTCTATCCTATCCAATCCTCTATCCTATCCTATCGTCTATCCTATCCTCTATCCTATCCTATCCTCTATCCTATCCTATCCACTATCCAATCCTATCCTCTATCCTCTATCCTATCCTATCCTCTATCCTATCCTATCCTCTATTCTATCCTATCTTCTATCCTATCCTATCCTCTATCCTATCCTATGCTCTATCCTATCCTATCGTCTATCCTATCCTCTATCCTATCCTATTCCTCTATCCTATCCTATCCTCTATCCTATCCTATCCTATATCCTATCCTATCCTCTATCCTATCCTATCCTGTATCCTATCCTATCCTCTATCCTATCCTATCCTCTATCCTATCAAATCCCCTATCCTATCCTCTATCCTATCCTATCCTCTATCCTATCCTATCCTCCATCCTATCCTATGCTCTATCCTATCCTATCGTCTATCCTATCCTGTATCTCATCCTATTCCTCTATCCTATCCTATCCTCTATCCTATCCTATCCTATATCCTATCCTATCCTCTATCCTATCCTATCCTCTATCCTATCCTATCCTCTATCCTATCAAATCCCCTACCCTATTCTCTGTCCAATCCTATCCTCTATCCTATCCAATCCTGTATCCTATCCTGTCCTCTATCCTATCCTATCCTCTATCCTATCCTATCCTCTATCCTATCCTATCCTCTATCCTATCCTATCCTCTATCCTATCCTATCTTCTATCCTATCCTATCCTCTATCCTATCAAATCCCCTATCCTATCCTCTGTCCTCTATCCTATCCTATCATCTATCCTCTATCCTATCCAATCCTCTATCCTATCCTATCGTCTATCCTATCCTGTATCCTATCCTATCCTCTATCCTATCCTATCCTCCATCCTATCCTATCCTCAATCCTATCCTTTCCTGTATCCTATCCAATCCTGTATCCTATCCTGTCCTCTATCCTATCCTATCCTATATCCTATCCTATCCTCTATCCTATCCTATCTTCTATCCTATCCTATCCTCTATCCTATCAAATCCACTACCCTATTCTCTGTCCAATCCTATCCTCTATCCTATCCTATCCTCTATCCTATCTTATCCTCTATCCTATCCTATCCTCTATCCTATCCTATCCTCTATCCTATCCTATCCTCTATCCTCTATCCTATCCTATCCTCTATCCTCTATCCTATCCTATCCTCTATCCTATCCTATCGTCTATCCTATCCTCTATCCTATCCTATCCTCTATCCTACCCTATCCTCCATCCTATCCTATGCTCTATCCTATCCTATCGTCTATCCTATCCTCTATCCCATCCTATTCCTCTATCCTATCCTATCCTCTATCCTATCCTATCCTATATCCTATCCTATCCTCTATCCTATCCTATCCTCTATCCTATCCTATCCTCTATCCTATCCTATCCTCTATCCTATCGTATCCTCTATCCTATCCTATCCTATATCATATGCTATCCTCTGTCCTATCCTATCCTCTATCCTATGCTATACTCTATCCTATCCTCTATCCTATCCTATCCTCTATCATATCCTATCCTCTATCCTATCAAATCCCCTATCCTATCCTCTATCCTATCCTATCCTGTATCCTATCCAATCCTCTATCCTATCCTCTATCCTATCCTATCCTCTATCCTATCCTATCCTCCATCCTATCCTATCCTGTATCCTATCCTATCCTCTATCCTATCCGATCCTCTATCCTATCCTATCCTCTGTCCTATCCTATCCTCTATCCTATGCTATCCTCTGTCCTATCCTATCCTCTATCCTATGCTATCCTCTATCCTATCCTCTATCCTATCCTATCGTCTATCCTATCCTCTATCCTATCCTATCCTCTATCCTATCCTATCCTCCATCCTATCCTATCCTCAATCCTATCCTTTCCTGTATCCTATCCAATCCTGTATCCTCTCCTGTCCTCTATCCTATCCTATCCTCTATTCGATCCTATCCTTTTATCTTATCCTATCCTATACTCTATCCTATCCTATCCTCTATCCTATCAAATCCCCTATCCTATCCTCTATCCTACCCTATCCTCTGTCCTATCCTATCCTCTATCCTATCCTATCCTCTATCCTATCCTATCCTCTATCCTATCCTATCCTCTATCCTCTATCCTATCCTATCCTCTATCCTCTATCCTCTATCCTCTATCCTCTATCCTATCCTATCCTCTGTCCTATCCTATCGTCTATCCTATCCTCTATCCTATCATATCCTCTATCCTATCCTATTCCTCTATCCTATCCTATCCTCTATCCTATCCTATCCTATATCCTATCCTATCCTCTATCCTATCCTATCCTCTATCCTATCCTATCCTCTATCCTATCCTATCCTCTATCCTATCCTATCCTCTATCCTATCCTATCCTGTATCCTATCCTATATCCTATCCTATCCTCTATCCTATCCTATCCTCTACCCTATCCTATCCTGTATCCTATCCTATCCTCTATCCTATCCTATCCTCTATCCTATCAAATCCCCTATCCTATCCTCTATCCTATCCTATCATCTATCCTCTATCCTATCCAATCCTCTATCCTATCCTATCGTCTATCCTATCCTCTATCCTATCCTATCCTCGATCCTATCCTATCCACTATCCAATCCTATCCTCTATCCTCTATCCTATCCTATCCTCTATCCTATCCTATCCTCTATTCTATCCTATCTTCTATCCTATCCTATCCTCTATCCTATCCTATGCTCTATCCTATCCTATCGTCTATCCTATCCTCTATCCTATCCTATTCCTCTATCCTATCCTATCCTCTATCCTATCCTATCCTATCCTATATCCTATCCTATCCTCTATCCTATCCTATCCTGTATCCTATCCTATCCTCTATCCTATCCTATCCTCTATCCTATCAAATCCCCTATCCTATCCTCTATCCTATCCTATCCTATCCTGTATCCTATCCTATCCTCTATCCTATCCTATCCTCTATCCTATCCTATCGTCCATCCTATCCTATCCCCAATCCTATCCTTTCCTGTATCCTATCCAATCCTGTATCCTATCCTGTCCTCTATCCTATCCTATCCTCTATCCTATCCTATCCTCTATCCAATCCTATCTTCTATCCTATCCTATCCTCTATCCTATCAAATCCCCTACCCTATTCTCTGTCCAATCCTATCCTCTATCCTATCCTATCCTCTATCCTATCCTATCCTCTACCCTATCCTATCCTCTATCCTCCATCCTATCCTATGCTCTATCCTATCCTATCGTCTATCCTATCCTGTATCTCATCCTATTCCTCTATCCTATCCTATCCTCTATCCTATCCTATCCTATATCCTATCCTATCCTCTATCCTATCCTATCCTCTATCCTATCCTATCCTCTATCCTATCAAATCCCCTACCCTATTCTCTGTCCAATCCTATCCTCTATCCTATCCAATCCTGTATCCTATCCTGTCCTCTATCCTATCCTATCCTCTATCCTATCCTATCCTCTATCCTATCCTATCCTCTATCCTATCCTATCCTCTCTCCTATCCTATCTTCTATCCTATCCTATCCTCTATCCTATCAAATCCCCTATCCTATCCTCTATCCTCTATCCTATCCTATCATCTATCCTCTATCCTATCCAATCCTCTATCCTATCCTATCGTCTATCCTATCCTGTATCCTATCCTATCCTCTATCCTATCCTATCCTCCATCCTATCCTATCCTCAATCCTATCCTTTCCTGTATCCTATCCAATCCTCTATCCTATCCTATCGTCTATCCTATCCTCTATCCTATCCAATCCTCTATCCTATCCTATCCTCTATCCTATCAAATCCCCTACCCTATCCTCTGTCCTATCCTATCCTCTATCCTATCCTCTATCCTCTATCCTATCCTATCCTCTATACTATCCTATCGTCTATCCTATCCTCTATCCTATCCTATCCTCAATCCTATCCTTTCCTGTATCCTATCCAATCCTGTATCCTATCCTGTCCTCTATTCTATCCTACGTTCTATCCTATCCTATCCTCTATCCTATCCTATTCTCTATCCTATCCTATGCTCTATCCTATCCTATCGTCTATCCTATCTTCTATCCTATCCTATCAAATCCCCTATCCTATCCTCTGTCCTATCCTATCCTCTATCCTTTCCTATCCTCTATCCTATCCTCTATCCTATCCTATCCTCTATCCTATCCTTTCCTCTATCCTATCCTATCTTCTATCCTATCCTATCCTCTATCCTATCAAATCCCCTACCCTATCCTCTGTCCTATCCTATCCTCTATCCTATCCTATCATCTATCCTCTATCCTATCCTATCCTCTATCCTATCTTATCCTCTATCCTATCCTATCCTCTATCCTATCCTATCTTCTATAATATCCTATCCTCTATCCTATCCTATCCCCTATCCTATCCTCTATCCTATCCTATCATCTATCCTCTATCCTATCCTATCTTCTATCCTATCCTATCATCTATCCTATCAAATCCCCTATCCTATCCTCTATCCTATCCTATCATCTATCCTCTATCCTATCCAATCCTCTATCCTATCCTATCCTCTATCCTATCAAATCCCCTGTCCTATCCTCTGTCCTATCCTATCCTCTATCCTATCCTATCCTCTATCCAATCCTATCCTCTTTCCTATCCTATCCTCTATCCTATCCTATCCTCTATCCTATCCTATCTTCTATCCTATCCTATCCTCTATCCTATCAAATCCCCTACCCTATCCTCTGTCCTATCCTATCCTCTATCCTATCCTATCCTCTATCCTATCCTATCCTCTATCCTATCCTATCCTCTATCATATCCTATCCTCTATCCTATCCTATCCTCTATCCTATCCTATCCTCTATCCTCTATCCTATACTATCCTCTATCCTATCCTATCCTCTATCCTATCCTATCGTCTATCCTATCCTCTATCCTATCCTATCCTCTATCCTATCCTATCCTATCCTCAATCCTATCCTTTCCTGTATCCTATCCAATCCTGTATCCTATCCTGTCCTCTATACTATCCTATCCTCTATCCTATCCTATCCTCTATTCTATCTTATCCTCTATCCTATCCTATGATCTATCCTATCCTATCGTCTATCCTATCCTCTATCCTATCCTATCCTCTATCCTATCCTATCCTCTATCCTATCCTATCCTCTATCCTATCAAATCCCCTACCCTATCCTCTGTCCTATCCTATCCTCTATCCTCTATCCTATCCTATCCTCTATCCTATCCTATCCTCTATCCTATCCTATCCTCTATCTTATCCTATCCTCTATCCTATCCTATCCTCTATCCTATCCTATCCTCTATCCTATCAAATCCCCTATCCTATCCTCTATCCTATCTTATCCTCTATCCTATCCTATCCTCTATCCTCTATCCTATACTATCCTCTATCCCATCCTATCCTCTATCCTATCCTATCGTCTATCCTATCCTATCCTCTATCCTATCCTATCCTCTATCCTATCCTATCCTCTATCCTATCCTATCCTCTATCCTATCCTATCCTCTATCCTATCCTATCCTCTATCCTATCCTATCCTCTATCCTATCCTATCCTCTATCCTCTATCCTAACCTATCCTCTATCCTATCCTATCCTCTATCCTATCCTATCCTCTATCCTATCCTATCCTCTATCCTATCCTATCCTCTATCCTATCCTATCCTATCCTCTATCCTATCCTATCCTCTATCCTATCCTATCCTCTATCCTATCCTATCCTCTATCCTATCAAATCCCCTACCCTATCCTCTATCCTATCCTATCCTGTATCCTATCCTATCCTATCCTCTATCCTATCCTGTCGTCTATCCTATCCTCTATCCTCTATCCTATCCTCTATCCTATCCTATCCTCCATCCTATCCTATCCTCAATCCTATCCTTTCCTGTATCCTATCCAATCCTGTATCCTATCCTGTCCTCTATACTATCCTATCCTCTATCCTAACCTATCCTCTATCCTATCCTATCCTCTATCCTATCCTATCCTCTATCCTATCCTATCCTCTATCCTATCCTATCCTCTATCCTATCCTATCCTCTATCCTATCCTATCCTCTATCCTATCAAATCCCCTATCCTATCCTCTATCCTATCCTATCCTGTATCCTATCCTATCCTATCCTCTATCCTATCCTGTCGTCTATCCTATCCTCTATCCTATCCTATCCTCTATCCTATCCTATCCTCCATCCTATCCTATCCTCAATCCTATCCTTTCCTGTATCCTATCCAATCCTGTATCCTATCCTGTCCTCTATACTATCCTATCCTCTATCCTATCCTATCCTCTATCCTATCCTATCCTCTATCCTATCCTATCCTCTATCCTATCAAATCCCCTATCCTATCCTCTATCCTATCCTATCATCTATCCTCAATCCTATCCAATCCTCTATCCTATCCTATCCTCTATCCTATCAAATCCCATATCCTATCCTCTGTCCTATCCTATCCTCTATCCTATCCTATCCTCTATCCTATCGTATCCTCTATCCTATCCTATCGTCTATCCTATCCTCTATCCTATCCTATCCTCTATCCTATCCTATCCTCTATCCTATCCTATCTTCTATCCTATCCTATCCTCTATCCTATCAAATCCCCTACCCTATCCTCTGTCCTATCCTATCCTCTATCCTATCCTCTATCCTATCCTCTATCCTATCCTCTATCCTCTATCCTATCCTATCCTCTATACTATCCTATCGTCTATCCTATCCTCTATCCTATCCTATCCTCAATCCTATCCTTTCCTGTATCCTATGCAATCCTGTATCCTATCCTGTCCTCTATTCTATCCTACGTTCTATCCTATCCTATCCTCTATCCTATCCTATTCTCTACCCTATCCTATGCTCTATCCTATCCTATCGTCTATCCTATCTTCTATCCTATCCTATCAAATCCCCTATCCTATCCTCTGTCCTATCCTATCCTCTATCCTTTCCTATCCTCTATCCTATCCTCTATCCTATCCTATCCTCTATCCTATCCTTTCCTCTATCCTATCCTATCTTCTATCCTATCCTATCCTCTATCCTATCAAATCCCCTACCCTATCCTCTGTCCTATCCTATCCTCTATCCTATCCTATCATCTATCCTCTATCCTATCCTATCCTCTATCCTATCTTATCCTCTATCCTATCCTATCCTCTATCCTATCCTATCTTCTATAATATCCTATCCTCTATCCTATCCTATCCCCTATCCTATCCTCTATCCTATCCTATCATCTATCCTCTATCCTATCCAATCCTCTATCCTATCCTATCCTCTATCCTATCAAATCCCCTGTCCTATCCTCTGTCCTATCCTATCCTCTATCCTATCCTATCCTCTATCCAATCCTATCCTCTTTCCTATCCTATCCTCTATCCTATCCTATCCTCTATCCTATCCTATCTTCTATCCTATCCTATCCTCTATCCTATCAAATCCCCTACCCTATCCTCTGTCCTATCCTATCCTCTATCCTATCCTATCCTCTATCCTATCCTATCCTCTATCCTATCCTATCCTCTATCCTATCAAATCCCCTGTCCTATCCTCTGTCCTATCCTATCCTCTATCCTATCCTATCCTCTATCCAATCCTATCCTCTATCCTATCCTATCCTCTATCCTATCCTATCCTCTGTCCTATCCTATCCTCTATCCTATCCTATCCTCTATCCTATCGTATCCTCTATCCTATCCTATCGTCTATCCTATCCTCTATCCTATCCTATCCTCTATCCTATCCTATCCTCTATCCTATCCTATCTTCTATCCTATCCTATCCTCTATCCTATCAAATCCCCTACCCTATCCTCTGTCCTATCCTATCCTCTATCCTATCCTCTATCCTATCCTCTATCCTATCCTCTATCCTCTATCCTATCCTATCCTCTATACTATCCTATCGTCTATCCTATCCTCTATCCTATCCTATCCTCAATCCTATCCTTTCCTGTATCCTATGCAATCCTGTATCCTATCCTGTCCTCTATTCTATCCTACGTTCTATCCTATCCTATCCTCTATCCTATCCTATTCTCTACCCTATCCTATGCTCTATCCTATCCTATCGTCTATCCTATCTTCTATCCTATCCTATCAAATCCCCTATCCTATCCTCTGTCCTATCCTATCCTCTATCCTTTCCTATCCTCTATCCTATCCTCTATCCTATCCTATCCTCTATCCTATCCTTTCCTCTATCCTATCCTATCTTCTATCCTATCCTATCCTCTATCCTATCAAATCCCCTACCCTATCCTCTGTCCTATCCTATCCTCTATCCTATCCTATCATCTATCCTCTATCCTATCCTATCCTCTATCCTATCTTATCCTCTATCCTATCCTATCCTCTATCCTATCCTATCTTCTATAATATCCTATCCTCTATCCTATCCCATCCCCTATCCTATCCTCTATCCTATCCTATCATCTATCCTCTATCCTATCCAATCCTCTATCCTATCCTATCCTCTATCCTATCAAATCCCCTGTCCTATCCTCTGTCCTATCCTATCCTCTATCCTATCCTATCCTCTATCCAATCCTATCCTCTTTCCTATCCTATCCTCTATCCTATCCTATCCTCTATCCTATCCTATCTTCTATCCTATCCTATCCTCTATCCTATCAAATCCCCTACCCTATCCTCTGTCCTATCCTATCCTCTATCCTATCCTATCCTCTATCCTATCCTATCCTCTATCCTATCCTATCCTCTATCCTATCAAATCCCCTGTCCTATCCTCTGTCCTATCCTATCCTCTATCCTATCCTATCCTCTATCCAATCCTATCCTCTATCCTATCCTATCCTCTATCCTATCCTATCCTCTGTCCTATCCTATCCTCTATCCTATCCTATCCTCTATCCTATCGTATCCTCTATCCTATCCTATCGTCTATCCTATCCTCTATCCTATCCTATCCTCTATCCTATCCTATCCTCTATCCTATCCTATCTTCTATCCTATCCTATCCTCTATCCTATCAAATCCCCTACCCTATCCTCTGTCCTATCCTATCCTCTATCCTATCCTCTATCCTATCCTCTATCCTATCCTCTATCCTCTATCCTATCCTATCCTCTATACTATCCTATCGTCTATCCTATCCTCTATCCTATCCTATCCTCAATCCTATCCTTTCCTGTATCCTATGCAATCCTGTATCCTATCCTGTCCTCTATTCTATCCTACGTTCTATCCTATCCTATCCTCTATCCTATCCTATTCTCTACCCTATCCTATGCTCTATCCTATCCTATCGTCTATCCTATCTTCTATCCTATTCTAACAAATCCCCTATCCTATCCTCTGTCCTATCCTATCCTCTATCCTTTCCTATCCTCTATCCTATCCTCTATCCTATCCTATCCTCTATCCTATCCTTTCCTCTATCCTATCCTATCTTCTATCCTATCCTATCCTCTATCCTATCAAATCCCCTACCCTATCCTCTGTCCTATCCTATCCTCTATCCTATCCTATCATCTATCCTCTATCCTATCCTATCCTCTATCCTATCTTATCCTCTATCCTATCCTATCCTCTATCCTATCCTATCTTCTATAATATCCTATCCTCTATCCTATCAAATCCCCTACCCTATCCTCTGTCCTATCCTATCCTCTATCCTATCCTATCATCTATCCTCTATCCTATCCTATCCTCTATCCTATCTTATCCTCTATCCTATCCTATCCTCTATCCTATCCTATCTTCTATAATATCCTATCCTCTATCCTATCCTATCCCCTATCCTATCCTCTATCCTATCCTATCATCTATCCTCTATCCTATCCTATCCTCTATCCTATCCTATTCTCTATCCTATCCTATGCTCTATCCTATCCTATCGTCTATCCTATCTTCTATCCTATCCTATCAAATCCCCTATCCTATCCTCTGTCCTATCCTATCCTCTATCCTTTCCTATCCTCTATCCTATCCTCTATCCTATCCTATCCTCTATCCTATCCTTTCCTCTATCCTATCCTATCTTCTATCCTATCCTATCCTCTATCCTATCAAATCCCCTACCCTATCCTCTGTCCTATCCTATCCTCTATCCTATCCTATCATCTATCCTCTATCCTATCCTATCCTCTATCCTATCTTATCCTCTATCCTATCCTATCCTCTATCCTATCCTATCTTCTATAATATCCTATCCTCTATCCTATCCTATCCCCTATCCTATCCTCTATCCTATCCTATCATCTATCCTCTATCCTATCCTATCTTCTATCCTATCCTATCATCTATCCTATCAAATCCCCTATCCTATCCTCTATCCTATCCTATCATCTATCCTCTATCCTATCCAATCCTCTATCCTATCCTATCCTCTATCCTATCAAATCCCCTGTCCTATCCTCTGTCCTATCCTATCCTCTATCCTATCCTATCCTCTATCCAATCCTATCCTCTTTCCTATCCTATCCTCTATCCTATCCTATCCTCTATCCTATCCTATCTTCTATCCTATCCTATCCTCTATCCTATCAAATCCCCTACCCTATCCTCTGTCCTATCCTATCCTCTATCCTATCCTATCCTCTATCCTATCCTATCCTCTATCCTATCCTATCCTCTATCATATCCTATCCTCTATCCTATCCTATCCTCTATCCTATCCTATCCTCTATCCTCTATCCTATACTATCCTCTATCCTATCCTATCCTCTATCCTATCCTATCGTCTATCCTATCCTCTATCCTATCCTATCCTCTATCCTATCCTATCCTATCCTCAATCCTATCCTTTCCTGTATCCTATCCAATCCTGTATCCTATCCTGTCCTCTATACTATCCTATCCTCTATCCTATCCTATCCTCTATTCTATCTTATCCTCTATCCTATCCTATGATCTATCCTATCCTATCGTCTATCCTATCCTCTATCCTATCCTATCCTCTATCCTATCCTATCCTCTATCCTATCCTATCCTCTATCCTATCAAATCCCCTACCCTATCCTCTGTCCTATCCTATCCTCTATCCTCTATCCTATCCTATCCTCTATCCTATCCTATCCTCTATCCTATCCTATCCTCTATCTTATCCTATCCTCTATCCTATCCTATCCTCTATCCTATCCTATCCTCTATCCTATCAAATCCCCTATCCTATCCTCTATCCTATCTTATCCTCTATCCTATCCTATCCTCTATCCTCTATCCTATACTATCCTCTATCCCATCCTATCCTCTATCCTATCCTATCGTCTATCCTATCCTATCCTCTATCCTATCCTATCCTCTATCCTATCCTATCCTCTATCCTATCCTATCCTCTATCCTATCCTATCCTCTATCCTATCCTATCCTCTATCCTATCCTATCCTCTATCCTATCCTATCCTCTATCCTCTATCCTAACCTATCCTCTATCCTATCCTATCCTCTATCCTATCCTATCCTCTATCCTATCCTATCCTCTATCCTATCCTATCCTCTATCCTATCCTATCCTATCCTCTATCCTATCCTATCCTCTATCCTATCCTATCCTCTATCCTATCAAATCCCCTACCCTATCCTCTATCCTATCCTATCCTGTATCCTATCCTATCCTATCCTCTATCCTATCCTGTCGTCTATCCTATCCTCTATCCTCTATCCTATCCTCTATCCTATCCTATCCTCCATCCTATCCTATCCTCAATCCTATCCTTTCCTGTATCCTATCCAATCCTGTATCCTATCCTGTCCTCTATACTATCCTATCCTCTATCCTAACCTATCCTCTATCCTATCCTATCCTCTATCCTATCCTATCCTCTATCCTATCCTATCCTCTATCCTATCCTATCCTCTATCCTATCCTATCCTCTATCCTATCCTATCCTCTATCCTATCAAATCCCCTATCCTATCCTCTATCCTATCCTATCCTGTATCCTATCCTATCCTATCCTCTATCCTATCCTGTCGTCTATCCTATCCTCTATCCTATCCTATCCTCTATCCTATCCTATCCTCCATCCTATCCTATCCTCAATCCTATCCTTTCCTGTATCCTATCCAATCCTGTATCCTATCCTGTCCTCTATACTATCCTATCCTCTATCCTATCCTATCCTCTATTCTATCTTATCCTCTAACCTATCCTATGATCTATCCTATCCTATCGTCTATGCTATCCTCTATCCTATCCTATTCCTCTATCCTATCCTATCCTCTATCCTATCCTATCCTCTATTCTATCCTATCCTCTATCCTATCCTATCCTCTATCCTATCCTATCCTCTATCCTATCAAATCCCCTATCCTATCCTCTATCCTATCCTATCATCTATCCTCAATCCTATCCAATCCTCTATCCTATCCTATCCTCTATCCTATCAAATCCCATATCCTATCCTCTGTCCTATCCTATCCTCTATCCTATCCTATCCTCTATCCTATCGTATCCTCTATCCTATCCTATCGTCTATGCTATCCTCTATCCTATCCTATCCTCTATCCTATCCTATCCTCTATCCTATCCTATCTTCTATCCTATCCTATCCTCTATCCTATCAAATCCCCTACCCTATCCTCTGTCCTATCCTATCCTCTATCCTATCCTCTATCCTATCCTCTATCCTATCCTCTATCCTCTATCCTATCCTATCCTCTATACTATCCTATCGTCTATCCTATCCTCTATCCTATCCTATCCTCAATCCTATCCTTTCCTGTATCCTATGCAATCCTGTATCCTATCCTGTCCTCTATTCTATCCTACGTTCTATCCTATCCTATCCTCTATCCTATCCTATTCTCTACCCTATCCTATGCTCTATCCTATCCTATCGTCTATCCTATCTTCTATCCTATCCTATCAAATCCCCTATCCTATCCTCTGTCCTATCCTATCCTCTATCCTTTCCTATCCTCTATCCTATCCTCTATCCTATCCTATCCTCTATCCTATCCTTTCCTCTATCCTATCCTATCTTCTATCCTATCCTATCCTCTATCCTATCAAATCCCCTACCCTATCCTCTGTCCTATCCTATCCTCTATCCTATCCTATCATCTATCCTCTATCCTATCCTATCCTCTATCCTATCTTATCCTCTATCCTATCCTATCCTCTATCCTATCCTATCTTCTATAATATCCTATCCTCTATCCTATCCTATCCTCTATCCTATCAAATCCCCTACCCTATCCTCTGTCCTATCCTATCCTCTATCCTATCCTATCCTCTATCCTATCCTATCCTCTATCCTATCCTATCCTCTATCCTATCCTATCCTCTATCCTATCCTATCCTCTATCCTATCCTATCCTCTATCCTATCCTATCCTCTATCCTATCCTATCCTCTATCCTATCCTATCCTCTATCCTCTATCCTATACTATCCTCTATCCTATCCTATCCTCTATCCTATCCTATCGTCTGTCCTATCCTCTATCCTATCCTATCCTCTATCCTATCCTATCCTATCCTCAATCCTATCCTTTCCTGTATCCTATCCAATCCTGTATCCTATCCTGTCCCCTATACTATCCTATCCTCTATCCTATCCTATCCTCTATTCTATCTTATCCTCTATCCTATCCTATGATCTATCCTATCCTATCGTCTATCCTATCCTCTATCCTATCCTATCCTCTATCCTATCCTATCCTCTATCCTATCCTATCCTCTATCCTATCCTATCCTCTATCCTATCAAATCCCCTACCCTATCCTCTGTCCTATCCTATCCTCTATCCTCTATCCTATCCTATCCTCTATCCTATCCTATCCTCTATCCTATCCTATCCTCTATTCTATCTTATCCTCTAACCTATCCTATGATCTATCCTATCCTATCGTCTATGCTATCCTCTATCCTATCCTATTCCTCTATCCTATCCTATCCTCTATCCTATCCTATCCTCTATTCTATCTTATCCTCTAACCTATCCTATGATCTATCCTATCCTATCGTCTATGCTATCCTCTATCCTATCCTATTCCTCTATCCTATCCTATCCTCTATCCTATCCTATCCTCTATTCTATCCTATCCTCTATCCTATCCTATCCTCTATCCTATCCTATCCTCTATCCTATCAAATCCCCTATCCTATCCTCTATCCTATCCTATCATCTATCCTCAATCCTATCCAATCCTCTATCCTATCCTATCCTCTATCCTATCAAATCCCATATCCTATCCTCTGTCCTATCCTATCCTCTATCCTATCCTATCCTCTATCCTATCGTATCCTCTATCCTATCCTATCGTCTATGCTATCCTCTATCCTATCCTATCCTCTATCCTATCCTATCCTCTATCCTATCCTATCTTCTATCCTATCCTATCCTCTATCCTATCAAATCCCCTACCCTATCCTCTGTCCTATCCTATCCTCTATCCTATCCTCTATCCTATCCTCTATCCTATCCTCTATCCTCTATCCTATCCTATCCTCTATACTATCCTATCGTCTATCCTATCCTCTATCCTATCCTATCCTCAATCCTATCCTTTCCTGTATCCTATGCAATCCTGTATCCTATCCTGTCCTCTATTCTATCCTACGTTCTATCCTATCCTATCCTCTATCCTATCCTATTCTCTACCCTATCCTATGCTCTATCCTATCCTATCGTCTATCCTATCTTCTATCCTATCCTATCAAATCCCCTATCCTATCCTCTGTCCTATCCTATCCTCTATCCTTTCCTATCCTCTATCCTATCCTCTATCCTATCCTATCCTCTATCCTATCCTTTCCTCTATCCTATCCTATCTTCTATCCTATCCTATCCTCTATCCTATCAAATCCCCTACCCTATCCTCTGTCCTATCCTATCCTCTATCCTATCCTATCATCTATCCTCTATCCTATCCTATCCTCTATCCTATCTTATCCTCTATCCTATCCTATCCTCTATCCTATCCTATCTTCTATAATATCCTATCCTCTATCCTATCCTATCCTCTATCCTATCAAATCCCCTACCCTATCCTCTGTCCTATCCTATCCTCTATCCTATCCTATCCTCTATCCTATCCTATCCTCTATCCTATCCTATCCTCTATCCTATCCTATCCTCTATCCTATCCTATCCTCTATCCTATCCTATCCTCTATCCTATCCTATCCTCTATCCTATCCTATCCTCTATCCTATCCTATCCTCTATCCTCTATCCTATACTATCCTCTATCCTATCCTATCCTCTATCCTATCCTATCGTCTGTCCTATCCTCTATCCTATCCTATCCTCTATCCTATCCTATCCTATCCTCAATCCTATCCTTTCCTGTATCCTATCCAATCCTGTATCCTATCCTGTCCCCTATACTATCCTATCCTCTATCCTATCCTATCCTCTATTCTATCTTATCCTCTATCCTATCCTATGATCTATCCTATCCTATCGTCTATCCTATCCTCTATCCTATCCTATCCTCTATCCTATCCTATCCTCTATCCTATCCTATCCTCTATCCTATCCTATCCTCTATCCTATCAAATCCCCTACCCTATCCTCTGTCCTATCCTATCCTCTATCCTCTATCCTATCCTATCCTCTATCCTATCCTATCCTCTATCCTATCCTATCCTCTATCTTATCCTATCCTCTATCCTATCCTATCCTCTATCCTATCCTATCCTCTATCCTATCAAATCCCCTATCCTATCCTCTATCCTATCTTATCCTCTATCCTATCCTATCCTCTATCCTCTATCCTATACTATCCTCTATCCCATCCTATCCTCTATCCTATCCTATCGTCTGTCCTATCCTATCCTCTATCCTATCCTATCCTCTATCCTATCCTATCCTCTATCCTATCCTATCCTCTATCCTATCCTATCCTCTCTCCTATCCTATCCTCTATCCTATCCTATCCTCTATCCTCTATCCTAACCTATCCTCTATCCTATCCTATCCTCTATCCTATCCTATCCTCTATCCTATCCTATCCTCTATCCTATCCTATCCTCTATCCTATCCTATCCTCTATCCTATCAAATCCCCTATCCTATCCTCTATCCTATCCTATCCTGTATCCTATCCTATCCTATCCTCTATCCTATCCTGTCGTCTATCCTATCCTCTATCCTATCCTATCCTCTATCCTATCCTATCCTCCATCCTATCCTATCCTCAATCCTATCCTTTCCTGTATCCTATCCAATCCTGTATCCTATCCTGTCCTCTATACTATCCTATCCTCTATCCTAACCTATCCTCTATCCTATCCTATCCTCTATCCTATCCTATCCTCTATCCTATCCTATCCTCTATCCTATCCTATCCTCTATCCTATCCTATCCTCTATCCTATCCTATCCTCTATCCTATCCTATCCTCTATCCTATCCTATCCTCTATCCTATGCTATCCTCTATCCTATCCTATCTTCTATCCTATCCTATCCTCTATCCTATCCTATCCTATCCTCTATCCTATCCTATCCCCTATCCTATCCTCTATCCTATCCCCTATCCTATCCTCTGTCCTATCCTATCATCTATCCTCTATCCTATAATATCTTCTATCCTATCCTATCCTCTATCCTATCCTGTCCTCTATACTATCCTATCCTCTATCCTAACCTATCTTCTATCTTATCCTATCCTCTATCCTATCCTATCCTGTATCCTATCCTATCCTATCCTCTATCCTATCCTGTCGTCTATCCTATCCTCTATCCTATCCTATCCTCTATCCTATCCTATCCTCCATCCTATCCTATCCTCAATCCTATCCTTTCCTGTATCCTATCCAATCCTGTATCCGATCCTGTCCTCTATACTATCCTATCCTCTATCCTAACCTATCCTCTATCCTCTATCCTCTATCCTATCCTATCCTCTGTCCTATCCTATCCTATATCCTATCCTATCCTCTATCCTATCCTATCGTCTATCCTATCCTATCCTCTATCCTCTATCCTATCCTATCCTCTATCCTCTATCCTCTATCCTATCCTATCCTCTATCCTATCCTATCGTCTATCCTAACCTATCCTCTATCCTATCCTATCCTCTATCCTATCCTATCCTCTATCCTATCCTATCCTCAATCCTATCCTTTCCTGTATCCTATCCAATCCTGTATCCTATCCTGTCCTCTAGCCTATCCTATCCTCTATCCTATCCTATGCTCTATCCTATCTTATCGTCTATCCTATCCTCTATCCTATCCTATTCCACTATCCTATCCTATCCTATATCCTATCCTATCCTCTATCCTATCCTATCCTCTATCCTATGCTATCCTCTATCCTATCCTATCTTCTATCCTATCCTATCCTCTATCCTATCCTATCCTATCCTCTATCCTATCCTATCCCCTATCCTATCCTCTATCCTATCCCCTATCCTATCCTCTATCCTATCCTATCATCTATCCTCTATCCTATAATATCTTCTATCCTATCCTATCCTCTATCCTATCCTGTCCTCTATACTATCCTATCCTCTATCCTAACCTATCTTCTATCTTATCCTATCCTCTATCCTATCCTATCCTGTATCCTATCCTATCCTATCCTCTATCCTATCCTGTCGTCTATCCTATCCTCTACCCTATCCTATCCTCTATCCTATCCTATCCTCCATCCTATCCTATCCTCAATCCTATCCTTTCCTGTATCCTATCCAATCCTGTATCCTATCCTGTCCTCTATACTATCCTATCCTCTTTCCTAACCTATCCTCTATCCTATCCTATCCTCTATCCTATCCTATCCTCTATCCTATCCTATCCTCTATCCTATCCTATCCTCTATCCTATCCTATCCTCTATCCTATCCTATCCTCTATCCTATCCTATCCTCTATCCTATCCTATCCTCTATCCTATACTATCCTCTATCCTATCCTATCCTCTATCCTATCCTATCCTCTATCCTATCCTATCCTCTATCCTATCCTATCCTCTATCCTATCCAATCCTCTATCCTATCCTATCGTCTATCCTATCCTCTATCCTATCCTATCCTCTATCCTATCCTATCCTCTATCCTATCCTATCCTCTATCCTATCCTATCCTCTATCCTATGCTATCCTCTATCCTATCCTATCTTCTATCCTATCCTATCCTCTATCCTATCCTATCCTATCCTCTATCCTATCCTATCCCCTATCCTATCCTCTATCCTATCCCCTATCCTATCCTCTATCCTATCCTATCATCTATCCTCTATCCTATAATATCTTCTATCCTATCCTATCCTCTATCCTATCTAATCCCCTATACTATCCTCTATCCTATCCTATCATCTAATCTCTATCCTATCCAATCCTCTATCCTATCCTATCCTCTATCCTATCCTATCTTCTATCCTATCCTATCCTCTATCCTATCAAATCCCCTAGTCTATCCTCTGTCCTATCCTATCCTCTATCCTATCCTATCCTCTATCCTATCCTATCCTCTATCCTCTATCCTCTATCCTTTATCCTCTATCCTCTATCCTATCCTATCCTCTGTCCTATCCTATCCTCTATCCTATCCTATCCTCTATCCTATGCTATCCTCTATCCTATCCTATCCTCTATCCTCTATCCTATCCTATCCTCTATCCTCTATCCTCTATCCTATCCTATCCTCTATCCTATCCTATCGTCTATCCTAACCTATCCTCTATCCTATCCTATCCTCTATCCTATCCTATCCTCTATCCTATCCTATCCTCAATCCTATCCTTTCCTGTATCCTATCCAATCCTGTATCCTATCCTGTCCTCTAGCCTATCCTATCCTCTATCCTATCCTATGCTCTATCCTATCTTATCGTCTATCCTATCCTCTATCCTATCCTATTCCTCTATCCTATCCTATCCTATATCCTATCCTATCCTCTATCCTATCCTATCCTCCATCCTATCCTATCCTCTATCCTCTATCCTATCCTATCCTATCCTCTATCCTCTATCCTCTATCCTATCCTATCCTCTATCCTATCCTTTCCTCTATCCTATCCTCTATCCTATCCTATCCTCTATCCTATCCTATCCTCTATCCTATCCTATCCTCTATCCTATCCTATCCTCTATCCTATCCTATCCTCTATCCTATCCTATCCTCTATCCTATGCTATCCTCTATCCTATCCTATCTTCTATCCTATCCTATCCTCTATCCTATCCTATCCTATCCTCTATCCTATCCTATCCCCTATCCTATCCTCTATCCTATCCCCTATCCTATCCTCTATCCTATCCTATCATCTATCCTCTATCCTATAATATCTTCTATCCTATCCTATCCTCTATCCTATCCTGTCCTCTATACTATCCTATCCTCTATCCTAACCTATCTTCTATCTTATCCTATCCTCTATCCTATCCTATCCTGTATCCTATCCTATCCTATCCTCTATCCTATCCTGTCGTCTATCCTATCCTCTACCCTATCCTATCCTCTATCCTATCCTATCCTCCATCCTATCCTATCCTCAATCCTATCCTTTCCTGTATCCTATCCAATCCTGTATCCTATCCTGTCCTCTATACTATCCTATCCTCTATCCTAACCTATCCTCTATCCTATCCTATCCTCTATCCTATCCTATCCTCTATCCTATCCTATCCTCTATCCTATCCTATCCTCTATCCTATCCTATCCTCTATCCTATCCTATCCTCTATCCTATCCTATCCTCTATCCTATCCTATCCTCTATCCTATACTATCCTCTATCCTATCCTATCCTCTATCCTATCCTATCCTCTATCCTATCCTATCCTCTATCCTATCCTATCCTCTATCCTATCCAATCCTCTATCCTATCCTATCGTCTATCCTATCCTCTATCCTATCCTATCCTCTATCCTATCCTATCCTCTATCCTATCCTATCCTCTATCCTATCCTATCCTCTATCCTATGCTATCCTCTATCCTATCCTATCTTCTATCCTATCCTATCCTCTATCCTATCCTATCCTATCCTCTATCCTATCCTATCCCCTATCCTATCCTCTATCCTATCCCCTATCCTATCCTCTATCCTATCCTATCATCTATCCTCTATCCTATAATATCTTCTATCCTATCCTATCCTCTATCCTATCTAATCCCCTATACTATCCTCTATCCTATCCTATCATCTAATCTCTATCCTATCCAATCCTCTATCCTATCCTATCCTCTATCCTATCCTATCTTCTATCCTATCCTATCCTCTATCCTATCAAATCCCCTAGTCTATCCTCTGTCCTATCCTATCCTCTATCCTATCCTATCCTCTATCCTATCCTATCCTCTATCCTCTATCCTCTATCCTCTATCCTCTATCCTCTATCCTCTATCCTCTATCCTATCCTATCCTCTGTCCTATCCTATCCTCTATCCTATCCTATCCTCTATCCTATGCTATCCTCTATCCTATCCTATCCTCTATCCTCTATCCTATCCTATCCTATCCTCTATCCTCTATCCTCTATCCTATCCTATCCTCTATCCTATCCTATCGTCTATCCTAACCTATCCTCTATCCTATCCTATCCTCTATCCTATCCTATCCTCTATCCTATCCTATCCTCAATCCTATCCTTTCCTGTATCCTATCCAATCCTGTATCCTATCCTGTCCTCTAGCCTATCCTATCCTCTATCCTATCCTATGCTCTATCCTATCTTATCGTCTATCCTATCCTCTATCCTATCCTATTCCTCTATCCTATCCTATCCTATATCCTATCCTATCCTCTATCCTATCCTATCCTCCATCCTATCCTATCCTCTATCCTCTATCCTATCCTATCCTATCCTCTATCCTCTATCCTCTATCCTATCCTATCCTCTATCCTATCCTTTCCTCTATCCTATCCTCTATCCTATCCTATCCTCTATCCTATCCTATCCTCTATCCTATCCTATCCTCTATCCTATCCTATCCTCTATCCTATCCTATCCTCTATCCTATCCTATCCTCTATCCTATCCTATCCTCTATCCTATCCTATCCTGTATCCTATCCTATCCTCTATCCTATCCTATCCTCTATCCTATCCTATCCTCTATCCTATCCTATCCTCTATCCTATCCTATCATCTATCCTCTATCCTATCCTATCAAATCCCCTATCCTATCCTCTATCCTACCCTATCCTCTGTCCTATCCTATCCTCTATCCTATCCTATCCTCTATCCTATCCTATCCTATATCCTATCCTATCCTCTATCCTATCCTATCCTCTATCCTATCCTATCCTCTATCCTATCCTATCCTCTATCCTATCCTATCCTCTATCCTATCCTATCCTGTATCCTATCCTATCCTCTATCCTATCCTATCCTCTATCCTATCCTATCCTCTACCCTATCCTATCCTGTATCCTATCCTATCCTCTATCCTATCCTATCCTCTATCCTATCAAATCCCCTATCCTATCCTCTATCCTATCCTATCATCTATCCTCTATCCTATCCAATCCTCTATCCTATCCTATCGTCTATCCTATCCTCTATCCTATCCTATCCTCTATCCTATCCTATCCACTATCCAATCCTATCCTCTATCCTCTATCCTATCCTATCCTCTATCCTATCCTATCCTCTATTCTATCCTATCTTCTATCCTATCCTATCCTCTATCCTATCCTATGCTCTATCCTATCCTATCGTCTATCCTATCCTCTATCCTATCCTATTCCTCTATCCTATCCTATCCTCTATCCTATCCTATCCTATATCCTATCCTATCCTCTATCCTATCCTATCCTGTATCCTATCCTATCCTCTATCCTATCCTATCCTCTATCCTATCAAATCCCCTATCCTATCCTCTATCCTATCCTATCCTCTATCCTATCCTATCCTCCATCCTATCCTATGCTCTATCCTATCCTATCGTCTATCCTATCCTGTATCTCATCCTATTCCTCTATCCTATCCTATCCTCTATCCTATCCTATCCTATATCCTATCCTATCCTCTATCCTATCCTATCCTCTATCCTATCCTATCCTCTATCCTATCAAATCCCCTACCCTATTCTCTGTCCAATCCTATCCTCTATCCTATCCAATCCTGTATCCTATCCTGTCCTCTATCCTATCCTATCCTCTATCCTATCCTATCCTCTATCCTATCCTATCCTCTATCCTATCCTATCCTCTATCCTATCCTATCTTCTATCCTATCCTATCCTCTATCCTATCAAATCCCCTATCCTATCCTCTATCCTCTATCCTATCCTATCATCTATCCTCTATCCTATCCAATCCTCTATCCTATCCTATCGTCTATCCTATCCTGTATCCTATCCTATCCTCTATCCTATCCTATCCTCCATCCTATCCTATCCTCAATCCTATCCTTTCCTGTATCCTATCCAATCCTGTATCCTATCCTGTCCTCTATCCTATCCTATCCTATATCCTATCCTATCCTCTATCCTATCCTATCTTCTATCCTATCCTATCCTCTATCCTATCAAATCCACTACCCTATTCTCTGTCCAATCCTATCCTCTATCCTATCCTATCCTCTATCCTATCTTATCCTCTATCCTATCCTATCCTCTATCCTATCCTATCCTCTATCCTATCCTATCCTCTATCCTCTATCCTATCCTATCCTCTATCCTCTATCCTATCCTATCCTCTATCCTATCCTATCGTCTATCCTATCCTCTATCCTATCCTATCCTCTATCCTACCCTATCCTCCATCCTATCCTATGCTCTATCCTATCCTATCGTCTATCCTATCCTCTATCCCATCCTATTCCTCTATCCTATCCTATCCTCTATCCTATCCTATCCTATATCCTATCCTATCCTCTATCCTATCCTATCCTCTATCCTATCCTATCCTCTATCCTATCCTATCCTCTATCCTATCGTATCCTCTATCCTATCCTATCCTATATCATATGCTATCCTCTGTCCTATCCTATCCTCTATCCTATGCTATACTCTATCCTATCCTCTATCCTATCCTATCCTCTATCATATCCTATCCTCTATCCTATCAAATCCCCTATCCTATCCTCTATCCTATCCTATCCTGTATCCTATCCAATCCTCTATCCTATCCTCTATCCTATCCTATCCTCTATCCTATCCTATCCTCCATCCTATCCTATCCTGTATCCTATCCTATCCTCTATCCTATCCGATCCTCTATCCTATCCTATCCTCTGTCCTATCCTATCCTCTATCCTATGCTATCCTCTGTCCTATCCTATCCTCTATCCTATGCTATCCTCTATCCTATCCTCTATCCTATCCTATCGTCTATCCTATCCTCTATCCTATCCTATCCTCTATCCTATCCTATCCTCCATCCTATCCTATCCTCAATCCTATCCTTTCCTGTATCCTATCCAATCCTGTATCCTCTCCTGTCCTCTATCCTATCCTATCCTCTATTCGATCCTATCCATTTATCTTATCCTATCCTATACTCTATCCTATCCTATCCTCTATCCTATCAAATCCCCTATCCTATCCTCTATCCTACCCTATCCTCTGTCCTATCCTATCCTCTATCCTATCCTATCCTCTATCCTATCCTATCCTCTATCCTATCCTATCCTCTATCCTATCCTATCCTCTATCCTCTATCCTATCCTATCCTCTATCCTCTATCCTCTATCCTCTATCCTCTATCCTCTATCCTATCCTATCCTCTGTCCTATCCTATCGTCTATCCTATCCTCTATCCTATCATATCCTCTATCCTATCCTATTCCTCTATCCTATCCTATCCTCTATCCTATCCTATCCTATATCCTATCCTATCCTCTATCCTATCCTATCCTCTATCCTATCCTATCCTCTATCCTATCCTATCCTCTATCCTATCCTATCCTCTATCCTATCCTATCCTGTATCCTATCCTATATCCTATCCTATCCTCTATCCTATCCTATCCTCTACCCTATCCTATCCTGTATCCTATCCTATCCTCTATCCTATCCTATCCTCTATCCTATCAAATCCCCTATCCTATCCTCTATCCTATCCTATCATCTATCCTCTATCCTATCCAATCCTCTATCCTATCCTATCGTCTATCCTATCCTCTATCCTATCCTATCCTCGATCCTATCCTATCCACTATCCAATCCTATCCTCTATCCTCTATCCTATCCTATCCTCTATCCTATCCTATCCTCTATTCTATCCTATCTTCTATCCTATCCTATCCTCTATCCTATCCTATGCTCTATCCTATCCTATCGTCTATCCTATCCTCTATCCTATCCTATTCCTCTATCCTATCCTATCCTCTATCCTATCCTATCCTATCCTATATCCTATCCTATCCTCTATCCTATCCTATCCTGTATCCTATCCTATCCTCTATCCTATCCTATCCTCTATCCTATCAAATCCCCTATCCTATCCTCTATCCTATCCTATCCTATCCTGTATCCTATCCTATCCTCTATCCTATCCTATCCTCTATCCTATCCTATCGTCCATCCTATCCTATCCCCAATCCTATCCTTTCCTGTATCCTATCCAATCCTGTATCCTATCCTGTCCTCTATCCTATCCTATCCTCTATCCTATCCTATCCTCTATCCAATCCTATCTTCTATCCTATCCTATCCTCTATCCTATCAAATCCCCTACCCTATTCTCTGTCCAATCCTATCCTCTATCCTATCCTATCCTCTATCCTATCCTATCCTCTACCCTATCCTATCCTCTATCCTCCATCCTATCCTATGCTCTATCCTATCCTATCGTCTATCCTATCCTGTATCTCATCCTATTCCTCTATCCTATCCTATCCTCTATCCTATCCTATCCTATATCCTATCCTATCCTCTATCCTATCCTATCCTCTATCCTATCCTATCCTCTATCCTATCAAATCCCCTACCCTATTCTCTGTCCAATCCTATCCTCTATCCTATCCAATCCTGTATCCTATCCTGTCCTCTATCCTATCCTATCCTCTATCCTATCCTATCCTCTATCCTATCCTATCCTCTATCCTATCCTATCCTCTCTCCTATCCTATCTTCTATCCTATCCTATCCTCTATCCTATCAAATCCCCTATCCTATCCTCTATCCTCTATCCTATCCTATCATCTATCCTCTATCCTATCCAATCCTCTATCCTATCCTATCGTCTATCCTATCCTGTATCCTATCCTATCCTCTATCCTATCCTATCCTCCATCCTATCCTATCCTCAATCCTATCCTTTCCTGTATCCTATCCAATCCTCTATCCTATCCTATCGTCTATCCTATCCTCTATCCTATCCAATCCTCTATCCTATCCTATCCTCTATCCTATCAAATCCCCTACCCTATCCTCTGTCCTATCCTATCCTCTATCCTATCCTCTATCCTCTATCCTATCCTATCCTCTATACTATCCTATCGTCTATCCTATCCTCTATCCTATCCTATCCTCAATCCTATCCTTTCCTGTATCCTATCCAATCCTGTATCCTATCCTGTCCTCTATTCTATCCTACGTTCTATCCTATCCTATCCTCTATCCTATCCTATTCTCTATCCTATCCTATGCTCTATCCTATCCTATCGTCTATCCTATCTTCTATCCTATCCTATCAAATCCCCTATCCTATCCTCTGTCCTATCCTATCCTCTATCCTTTCCTATCCTCTATCCTATCCTCTATCCTATCCTATCCTCTATCCT
This sequence comes from Halictus rubicundus, assembly GCF_050948215.1. Lineage (NCBI taxonomy): Eukaryota > Metazoa > Arthropoda > Insecta > Hymenoptera > Halictidae > Halictus > Halictus rubicundus. Next base: position 39,782 of record NW_027488779.1, read on the forward strand.
ATCCTTTCCTCTATCCTATCCTATCTTCTATCCTATCCTATCCTCTATCCTATCAAATCCCCTACCCTATCCTCTGTCCTATCCTATCCTCTATCCTATCCTATCATCTATCCTCTATCCTATCCTATCCTCTATCCTATCTTATCCTCTATCCTATCCTATCCTCTATCCTATCCTATCTTCTATAATATCCTATCCTCTATCCTATCCTATCCCCTATCCTATCCTCTATCCTATCCTATCATCTATCCTCTATCCTATCCTATCTTCTATCCTATCCTATCATCTATCCTATCAAATCCCCTATCCTATCCTCTATCCTATCCTATCATCTATCCTCTATCCTATCCAATCCTCTATCCTATCCTATCCTCTATCCTATCAAATCCCCTGTCCTATCCTCTGTCCTATCCTATCCTCTATCCTATCCTATCCTCTATCCAATCCTATTCTCTTTCCTATCCTATCCTCTATCCTATCCTATCCTCTATCCTATCCTATCTTCTATCCTATCCTATCCTCTATCCTATCAAATCCCCTACCCTATCCTCTGTCCTATCCTATCCTCTATCCTATCCTATCCTCTATCCTATCCTATCCTCTATCCTATCCTATCCTCTATCATATCCTATCCTCTATCCTATCCTATCCTCTATCCTATCCTATCCTCTATCCTCTATCCTATACTATCCTCTATCCTATCCTATCCTCTATCCTATCCTATCGTCTATCCTATCCTCTATCCTATCCTATCCTCTATCCTATCCTATCCTATCCTCAATCCTATCCTTTCCTGTATCCTATCCAATCCTGTATCCTATCCTGTCCTCTATACTATCCTATCCTCTATCCTATCCTATCCTCTATTCTATCTTATCCTCTATCCTATCCTATGATCTATCCTATCCTATCGTCTATCCTATCCTCTATCCTATCCTATCCTCTATCCTATCCTATCCTCTATCCTATCCTATCCTCTATCCTATCAAATCCCCTACCCTATCCTCTGTCCTATCCTATCCTCTATCCTCTATCCTATCCTATCCTCTATCCTATCCTATCCTCTATCCTATCCTATCCTCTATCTTATCCTATCCTCTATCCTATCCTATCCTCTATCCTATCCTATCCTCTATCCTATCAAATCCCCTATCCTATCCTCTATCCTATCTTATCCTCTATCCTATCCTATCCTCTATCCTCTATCCTATACTATCCTCTATCCCATCCTATCCTCTATCCTATCCTATCGTCTATCCTATCCTATCCTCTATCCTATCCTATCCTCTATCCTATCCTATCCTCTATCCTATCCTATCCTCTATCCTATCCTATCCTCTATCCTATCCTATCCTCTATCCTATCCTATCCTCTATCCTATCCTATCCTCTATCCTCTATCCTAACCTATCCTCTATCCTATCCTATCCTCTATCCTATCCTATCCTCTATCCTATCCTATCCTCTATCCTATCCTATCCTCTATCCTATCCTATCCTATCCTCTATCCTATCCTATCCTCTATCCTATTATATCCTCTATCCTATCAAATCCCCTACCCTATCCTCTATCCTATCCTATCCTGTATCCTATCCTATCCTATCCTCTATCCTATCCTGTCGTCTATCCTATCCTCTATCCTCTATCCTATCCTCTATCCTATCCTATCCTCCATCCTATCCTATCCTCAATCCTATCCTTTCCTGTATCCTATCCAATCCTGTATCCTATCCTGTCCTCTATACTATCCTATCCTCTATCCTAACCTATCCTCTATCCTATCCTATCCTCTATCCTATCCTATCCTCTATCCTATCCTATCCTCTATCCTATCCTATCCTCTATCCTATCCTATCCTCTATCCTATCAAATCCCCTATCCTATCCTCTATCCTATCCTATCCTGTATCCTATCCTATCCTATCCTCTATCCTATCCTGTCGTCTATCCTATCCTCTATCCTATCCTATCCTCTATCCTATCCTATCCTCCATCCTATCCTATCCTCAATCCTATCCTTTCCTGTATCCTATCCAATCCTGTATCCTATCCTGTCCTCTATACTATCCTATCCTCTATCCTATCCTATCCTCTATTCTATCTTATCCTCTAACCTATCCTATGATCTATCCTATCCTATCGTCTATGCTATCCTCTATCCTATCCTATTCCTCTATCCTATCCTATCCTCTATCCTATCCTATCCTCTATTCTATCCTATCCTCTATCCTATCCTATCCTCTATCCTATCCTATCCTCTATCCTATCAAATCCCCTATCCTATCCTCTATCCTATCCTATCATCTATCCTCAATCCTATCCAATCCTCTATCCTATCCTATCCTCTATCCTATCAAATCCCATATCCTATCCTCTGTCCTATCCTATCCTCTATCCTATCCTATCCTCTATCCTATCGTATCCTCTATCCTATCCTATCGTCTATCCTATCCTCTATCCTATCCTATCCTCTATCCTATCCTATCCTCTATCCTATCCTATCTTCTATCCTATCCTATCCTCTATCCTATCAAATCCCCTACCCTATCCTCTGTCCTATCCTATCCTCTATCCTATCCTCTATCCTATCCTCTATCCTATCCTCTATCCTCTATCCTATCCTATCCTCTATACTATCCTATCGTCTATCCTATCCTCTATCCTATCCTATCCTCAATCCTATCCTTTCCTGTATCCTATGCAATCCTGTATCCTATCCTGTCCTCTATTCTATCCTACGTTCTATCCTATCCTATCCTCTATCCTATCCTATTCTCTACCCTATCCTATGCTCTATCCTATCCTATCGTCTATCCTATCTTCTATCCTATCCTATCAAATCCCCTATCCTATCCTCTGTCCTATCCTATCCTCTATCCTTTCCTATCCTCTATCCTATCCTCTATCCTATCCTATCCTCTATCCTATCCTTTCCTCTATCCTATCCTATCTTCTATCCTATCCTATCCTCTATCCTATCAAATCCCCTACCCTATCCTCTGTCCTATCCTATCCTCTATCCTATCCTATCATCTATCCTCTATCCTATCCTATCCTCTATCCTATCTTATCCTCTATCCTATCCTATCCTCTATCCTATCCTATCTTCTATAATATCCTATCCTCTATCCTATCCTATCCCCTATCCTATCCTCTATCCTATCCTATCATCTATCCTCTATCCTATCCAATCCTCTATCCTATCCTATCCTCTATCCTATCAAATCCCCTGTCCTATCCTCTGTCCTATCCTATCCTCTATCCTATCCTATCCTCTATCCAATCCTATCCTCTTTCCTATCCTATCCTCTATCCTATCCTATCCTCTATCCTATCCTATCTTCTATCCTATCCTATCCTCTATCCTATCAAATCCCCTACCCTATCCTCTGTCCTATCCTATCCTCTATCCTATCCTATCCTCTATCCTATCCTATCCTCTATCCTATCCTATCCTCTATCCTATCCTATCCTCTATCCTATCCTATCCTCTATCCTATCCTATCCTCTATCCTATCCTATCCTCTATCCTATCCTATCCTCTATCCTATCCTATCCTCTATCCTATCCTATCCTCTATCCTCTATCCTATACTATCCTCTATCCTATCCTATCCTCTATCCTATCCTATCGTCTGTCCTATCCTCTATCCTATCCTATCCTCTATCCTATCCTATCCTATCCTCAATCCTATCCTTTCCTGTATCCTATCCAATCCTGTATCCTATCCTGTCCCCTATACTATCCTATCCTCTATCCTATCCTATCCTCTATTCTATCTTATCCTCTATCCTATCCTATGATCTATCCTATCCTATCGTCTATCCTATCCTCTATCCTATCCTATCCTCTATCCTATCCTATCCTCTATCCTATCCTATCCTCTATCCTATCCTATCCTCTATCCTATCAAATCCCCTACCCTATCCTCTGTCCTATCCTATCCTCTATCCTCTATCCTATCCTATCCTCTATCCTATCCTATCCTCTATCCTATCCTATCCTCTATCTTATCCTATCCTCTATCCTATCCTATCCTCTATCCTATCCTATCCTCTATCCTATCAAATCCCCTATCCTATCCTCTATCCTATCTTATCCTCTATCCTATCCTATCCTCTATCCTCTATCCTATACTATCCTCTATCCCATCCTATCCTCTATCCTATCCTATCGTCTGTCCTATCCTATCCTCTATCCTATCCTATCCTCTATCCTATCCTATCCTCTATCCTATCCTATCCTCTATCCTATCCTATCCTCTATCCTATCCTATCCTCTATCCTATCCTATCCTCTATCCTATCCTATCCTCTATCCTATCCTATCCTCTATCCTATGCTATCCTCTATCCTATCCTATCTTCTATCCTATCCTATCCTCTATCCTATCCTATCCTATCCTCTATCCTATCCTATCCCCTATCCTATCCTCTATCCTATCCCCTATCCTATCCTCTATCCTATCCTATCATCTATCCTCTATCCTATAATATCTTCTATCCTATCCTATCCTCTATCCTATCCTGTCCTCTATACTATCCTATCCTCTATCCTAACCTATCTTCTATCTTATCCTATCCTCTATCCTATCCTATCCTGTATCCTATCCTATCCTATCCTCTATCCTATCCTGTCGTCTATCCTATCCTCTATCCTATCCTATCCTCTATCCTATCCTATCCTCCATCCTATCCTATCCTCAATCCTATCCTTTCCTGTATCCTATCCAATCCTGTATCCTATCCTGTCCTCTATACTATCCTATCCTCTATCCTAACCTATCCTCTATCCTCTATCCTCTATCCTATCCTATCCTCTGTCCTATCCTATCCTATATCCTATCCTATCCTCTATCCTATCCTATCGTCTATCCTATCCTATCCTCTATCCTCTATCCTATCCTATCCTCTATCCTCTATCCTCTATCCTATCCTATCCTCTATCCTATCCTATCGTCTATCCTAACCTATCCTCTATCCTATCCTATCCTCTATCCTATCCTATCCTCTATCCTATCCTATCCTCAATCCTATCCTTTCCTGTATCCTATCCAATCCTGTATCCTATCCTGTCCTCTAGCCTATCCTATCCTCTATCCTATCCTATGCTCTATCCTATCTTATCGTCTATCCTATCCTCTATCCTATCCTATTCCACTATCCTATCCTATCCTATATCCTATCCTATCCTCTATCCTATCCTATCCTCCATCCTATCCTATCCTCTATCCTCTATCCTATCCTATCCTATCCTCTATCCTCTATCCTCTATCCTATCCTATCCTCTATCCTATCCTTTCCTCTATCCTATCCTCTATCCTATCCTATCCTCTATCCTATCCTATCCTCTATCCTATCCTATCCTCTATCCTATCCTATCCTCTATCCTATCCTATCCTCTATCCTATCCTATCCTCTATCCTATGCTATCCTCTATCCTATCCTATCTTCTATCCTATCCTATCCTCTATCCTATCCTATCCTATCCTCTATCCTATCCTATCCCCTATCCTATCCTCTATCCTATCCCCTATCCTATCCTCTATCGTATCCTATCATCTATCCTCTATCCTATAATATCTTCTATCCTATCCTATCCTCTATCCTATCCTGTCCTCTATACTATCCTATCCTCTATCCTAACCTATCTTCTATCTTATCCTATCCTCTATCCTATCCTATCCTGTATCCTATCCTATCCTATCCTCTATCCTATCCTGTCGTCTATCCTATCCTCTACCCTATCCTATCCTCTATCCTATCCTATCCTCCATCCTATCCTATCCTCAATCCTATCCTTTCCTGTATCCTATCCAATCCTGTATCCTATCCTGTCCTCTATACTATCCTATCCTCTATCCTAACCTATCCTCTATCCTATCCTATCCTCTATCCTATCCTATCCTCTATCCTATCCTATCCTCTATCCTATCCTATCCTCTATCCTATCCTATCCTCTATCCTATCCTATCCTCTATCCTATCCTATCCTCTATCCTATCCTATCCTCTATCCTATACTATCCTCTATCCTATCCTATCCTCTATCCTATCCTATCCTCTATCCTATCCTATCCTCTATCCTATCCTATCCTCTATCCTATCCAATCCTCTATCCTATCCTATCGTCTATCCTATCCTCTATCCTATCCTATCCTCTATCCTATCCTATCCTCTATCCTATCCTATCCTCTATCCTATCCTATCCTCTATCCTATGCTATCCTCTATCCTATCCTATCTTCTATCCTATCCTATCCTCTATCCTATCCTATCCTATCCTCTATCCTATCCTATCCCCTATCCTATCCTCTATCCTATCCCCTATCCTATCCTCTATCCTATCCTATCATCTATCCTCTATCCTATAATATCTTCTATCCTATCCTATCCTCTATCCTATCTAATCCCCTATACTATCCTCTATCCTATCCTATCATCTAATCTCTATCCTATCCAATCCTCTATCCTATCCTATCCTCTATCCTATCCTATCTTCTATCCTATCCTATCCTCTATCCTATCAAATCCCCTAGTCTATCCTCTGTCCTATCCTATCCTCTATCCTATCCTATCCTCTATCCTATCCTATCCTCTATCCTCTATCCTCTATCCTCTATCCTCTATCCTCTATCCTATCCTATCCTCTGTCCTATCCTATCCTCTATCCTATCCTATCCTCTATCCTATGCTATCCTCTATCCTATCCTATCCTCTATCCTCTATCCTATCCTATCCTCTATCCTCTATCCTCTATCCTATCCTATCCTCTATCCTATCCTATCGTCTATCCTAACCTATCCTCTATCCTATCCTATCCTCTATCCTATCCTATCCTCTATCCTATCCTATCCTCAATCCTATCCTTTCCTGTATCCTATCCAATCCTGTATCCTATCCTGTCCTCTAGCCTATCCTATCCTCTATCCTATCCTATGCTCTATCCTATCTTATCGTCTATCCTATCCTCTATCCTATAGTATTCCTCTATCCTATCCTATCCTATATCCTATCCTATCCTCTATCCTATCCTATCCTCCATCCTATCCTATCCTCTATCCTCTATCCTATCCTATCCTATCCTCTATCCTCTATCCTCTATCCTATCCTATCCTCTATCCTATCCTTTCCTCTATCCTATCCTCTATCCTATCCTATCCTCTATCCTATCCTATCCTCTATCCTATCCTATCCTCTATCCTATCCTATCCTCTATCCTATGCTATCCTCTATCCTATCCTATCCTCTATCCTCTATCCTATCCTATCCTATCCTCTATCCTCTATCCTCTATCCTATCCTATCCTCTATCCTATCCTATCGTCTATCCTAACCTATCCTCTATCCTATCCTATCCTCTATCCTATCCTATCCTCTATCCTATCCTATCCTCAATCCTATCCTTTCCTGTATCCTATCCAATCCTGTATCCTATCCTGTCCTCTAGCCTATCCTATCCTCTATCCTATCCTATGCTCTATCCTATCTTATCGTCTATCCTATCCTCTATCCTATCCTATTCCTCTATCCTATCCTATCCTATATCCTATCCTATCCTCTATCCTATCCTATCCTCCATCCTATCCTATCCTCTATCCTCTATCCTATCCTATCCTATCCTCTATCCTCTATCCTCTATCCTATCCTATCCTCTATCCTATCCTTTCCTCTATCCTATCCTCTATCCTATCCTATCCTCTATCCTATCCTATCCTCTATCCTATCCTATCCTCTATCCTATCCTATCCTCTATCCTATCCTATCCTCTATCCTATCCTATCCTCTACCCTATCCTATCCTGTATCCTATCCTATCCTCTATCCTATCCTATCCTCTATCCTATCAAATCCCCTATCCTATCCTCTATCCTATCCTATCATCTATCCTCTATCCTATCCAATCCTCTATCCTATCCTATCGTCTATCCTATCCTCTATCCTATCCTATCCTCTATCCTATCCTATCCACTATCCAATCCTATCCTCTATCCTCTATCCTATCCTTTCCTCTATCCTATCCTATCCTCTATTCTATCCTATCTTCTATCCTATCCTATCCTCTATCCTATCCTATGCTCTATCCTATCCTATCGTCTATCCTATCCTCTATCCTATCCTATTCCTCTATCCTATCCTATCCTCTATCCTATCCTATCCTATATCCTATCCTATCCTCTATCCTATCCTATCCTGTATCCTATCCTATCCTCTATCCTATCCTATCCTCTATCCTATCAAATCCCCTATCCTATCCTCTATCCTATCCTATCCTCTATCCTATCCTATCCTCCATCCTATCCTATGCTCTATCCTATCCTATCCTCTATCCTATCAAATCCCCTAGTCTATCCTCTGTCCTATCCTATCCTCTATCCTATCCTATCCTCTATCCTATCCTATCCTCTATCCTCTATCCTCTATCCTCTATCCTCTATCCTCTATCCTCTATCCTCTATCCTATCCTATCCTCTGTCCTATCCTATCCTCTATCCTATCCTATCCTCTATCCTATGCTATCCTCTATCCTATCCTATCCTCTATCCTCTATCCTATCCTATCCTATCCTCTATCCTCTATCCTCTATCCTATCCTATCCTCTATCCTATCCTATCGTCTATCCTAACCTATCCTCTATCCTATCCTATCCTCTATCCTATCCTATCCTCTATCCTATCCTATCCTCAATCCTATCCTTTCCTGTATCCTATCCAATCCTGTATCCTATCCTGTCCTCTAGCCTATCCTATCCTCTATCCTATCCTATGCTCTATCCTATCTTATCGTCTATCCTATCCTCTATCCTATCCTATTCCTCTATCCTATCCTATCCTATATCCTATCCTATCCTCTATCCTATCCTATCCTCCATCCTATCCTATCCTCTATCCTCTATCCTATCCTATCCTATCCTCTATCCTCTATCCTCTATCCTATCCTATCCTCTATCCTATCCTTTCCTCTATCCTATCCTCTATCCTATCCTATCCTCTATCCTATCCTATCCTCTATCCTATCCTATCCTCTATCCTATCCTATCCTCTATCCTATCCTATCCTCTATCCTATCCTATCCTCTATCCTATCCTATCCTCTATCCTATCCTATCCTGTATCCTATCCTATCCTCTATCCTATCCTATCCTCTATCCTATCCTATCCTCTATCCTATCCTATCCTCTATCCTATCCTATCATCTATCCTCTATCCTATCCTATCAAATCCCCTATCCTATCCTCTATCCTACCCTATCCTCTGTCCTATCCTATCCTCTATCCTATCCTATCCTCTATCCTATCCTATCCTATATCCTATCCTATCCTCTATCCTATCCTATCCTCTATCCTATCCTATCCTCTATCCTATCCTATCCTCTATCCTATCCTATCCTCTATCCTATCCTATCCTGTATCCTATCCTATCCTCTATCCTATCCTATCCTCTATCCTATCCTATCCTCTACCCTATCCTATCCTGTATCCTATCCTATCCTCTATCCTATCCTATCCTCTATCCTATCAAATCCCCTATCCTATCCTCTATCCTATCCTATCATCTATCCTCTATCCTATCCAATCCTCTATCCTATCCTATCGTCTATCCTATCCTCTATCCTATCCTATCCTCTATCCTATCCTATCCACTATCCAATCCTATCCTCTATCCTCTATCCTATCCTATCCTCTATCCTATCCTATCCTCTATTCTATCCTATCTTCTATCCTATCCTATCCTCTATCCTATCCTATGCTCTATCCTATCCTATCGTCTATCCTATCCTCTATCCTATCCTATTCCTCTATCCTATCCTATCCTCTATCCTATCCTATCCTATATCCTATCCTATCCTCTATCCTATCCTATCCTGTATCCTATCCTATCCTCTATCCTATCCTATCCTCTATCCTATCAAATCCCCTATCCTATCCTCTATCCTATCCTATCCTCTATCCTATCCTATCCTCCATCCTATCCTATGCTCTATCCTATCCTATCGTCTATCCTATCCTGTATCTCATCCTATTCCTCTATCCTATCCTATCCTCTATCCTATCCTATCCTATATCCTATCCTATCCTCTATCCTATCCTATCCTCTATCCTATCCTATCCTCTATCCTATCAAATCCCCTACCCTATTCTCTGTCCAATCCTATCCTCTATCCTATCCAATCCTGTATCCTATCCTGTCCTCTATCCTATCCTATCCTCTATCCTATCCTATCCTCTATCCTATCCTATCCTCTATCCTATCCTATCCTCTATCCTATCCTATCTTCTATCCTATCCTATCCTCTATCCTATCAAATCCCCTATCCTATCCTCTATCCTCTATCCTATCCTATCATCTATCCTCTATCCTATCCAATCCTCTATCCTATCCTATCGTCTATCCTATCCTGTATCCTATCCTATCCTCTATCCTATCCTATCCTCCATCCTATCCTATCCTCAATCCTATCCTTTCCTGTATCCTATCCAATCCTGTATCCTATCCTGTCCTCTATCCTATCCTATCCTATATCCTATCCTATCCTCTATCCTATCCTATCTTCTATCCTATCCTATCCTCTATCCTATCAAATCCACTACCCTATTCTCTGTCCAATCCTATCCTCTATCCTATCCTATCCTCTATCCTATCTTATCCTCTATCCTATCCTATCCTCTATCCTATCCTATCCTCTATCCTATCCTATCCTCTATCCTCTATCCTATCCTATCCTCTATCCTCTATCCTATCCTATCCTCTATCCTATCCTATCGTCTATCCTATCCTCTATCCTATCCTATCCTCTATCCTACCCTATCCTCCATCCTATCCTATGCTCTATCCTATCCTATCGTCTATCCTATCCTCTATCCCATCCTATTCCTCTATCCTATCCTATCCTCTATCCTATCCTATCCTATATCCTATCCTATCCTCTATCCTATCCTATCCTCTATCCTATCCTATCCTCTATCCTATCCTATCCTCTATCCTATCGTATCCTCTATCCTATCCTATCCTATATCATATGCTATCCTCTATCCTATCCTATCCTCTATCATATCCTATCCTCTATCCTATCAAATCCCCTATCCTATCCTCTATCCTATCCTATCCTGTATCCTATCCAATCCTCTATCCTATCCTCTATCCTATCCTATCCTCTATCCTATCCTATCCTCCATCCTATCCTATCCTGTATCCTATCCTATCCTCTATCCTATCCGATCCTCTATCCTATCCTATCCTCTGTCCTATCCTATCCTCTATCCTATGCTATCCTCTGTCCTATCCTATCCTCTATCCTATGCTATCCTCTATCCTATCCTCTATCCTATCCTATCGTCTATCCTATCCTCTATCCTATCCTATCCTCTATCCTATCCTATCCTCCATCCTATCCTATCCTCAATCCTATCCTTTCCTGTATCCTATCCAATCCTGTATCCTCTCCTGTCCTCTATCCTATCCTATCCTCTATTCGATCCTATCCTTTTATCTTATCCTATCCTATACTCTATCCTATCCTATCCTCTATCCTATCAAATCCCCTATCCTATCCTCTATCCTACCCTATCCTCTGTCCTATCCTATCCTCTATCCTATCCTATCCTCTATCCTATCCTATCCTCTATCCTATCCTATCCTCTATCCTCTATCCTATCCTATCCTCTATCCTCTATCCTCTATCCTCTATCCTCTATCCTATCCTATCCTCTGTCCTATCCTATCGTCTATCCTATCCTCTATCCTATCATATCCTCTATCCTATCCTATTCCTCTATCCTATCCTATCCTCTATCCTATCCTATCCTATATCCTATCCTATCCTCTATCCTATCCTATCCTCTATCCTATCCTATCCTCTATCCTATCCTATCCTCTATCCTATCCTATCCTCTATCCTATCCTATCCTGTATCCTATCCTATATCCTATCCTATCCTCTATCCTATCCTATCCTCTACCCTATCCTATCCTGTATCCTATCCTATCCTCTATCCTATCCTATCCTCTATCCTATCAAATCCAATATCCTATCCTCTATCCTATCCTATCATCTATCCTCTATCCTATCCAATCCTCTATCCTATCCTATCGTCTATCCTATCCTCTATCCTATCCTATCCTCGATCCTATCCTATCCACTATCCAATCCTATCCTCTATCCTCTATCCTATCCTATCCTCTATCCTATCCTATCCTCTATTCTATCCTATCTTCTATCCTATCCTATCCTCTATCCTATCCTATGCTCTATCCTATCCTATCGTCTATCCTATCCTCTATCCTATCCTATTCCTCTATCCTATCCTATCCTCTATCCTATCCTATTATATCCTATATCCTATCCTATCCTCTATCCTATCCTATCCTGTATCCTATCCTATCCTCTATCCTATCCTATCCTCTATCCTATCAAATCCCCTATCCTATCCTCTATCCTATCCTATCCTATCCTGTATCCTATCCTATCCTCTATCCTATCCTATCCTCTATCCTATCCTATCGTCCATCCTATCCTATCCCCAATCCTATCCTTTCCTGTATCCTATCCAATCCTGTATCCTATCCTGTCCTCTATCCTATCCTATCCTCTATCCTATCCTATCCTCTATCCAATCCTATCTTCTATCCTATCCTATCCTCTATCCTATCAAATCCCCTACCCTATTCTCTGTCCAATCCTATCCTCTATCCTATCCTATCCTCTATCCTATCCTATCCTCTACCCTATCCTATCCTCTATCCTCCATCCTATCCTATGCTCTATCCTATCCTATCGTCTATCCTATCCTGTATCTCATCCTATTCCTCTATCCTATCCTATCCTCTATCCTATCCTATCCTATATCCTATCCTATCCTCTATCCTATCCTATCCTCTATCCTATCCTATCCTCTATCCTATCAAATCCCCTACCCTATTCTCTGTCCAATCCTATCCTCTATCCTATCCAATCCTGTATCCTATCCTGTCCTCTATCCTATCCTATCCTCTATCCTATCCTATCCTCTATCCTATCCTATCCTCTATCCTATCCTATCCTCTCTCCTATCCTATCTTCTATCCTATCCTATCCTCTATCCTATCAAATCCCCTATCCTATCCTCTATCCTCTATCCTATCCTATCATCTATCCTCTATCCTATCCAATCCTCTATCCTATCCTATCGTCTATCCTATCCTGTATCCTATCCTATCCTCTATCCTATCCTATCCTCCATCCTATCCTATCCTCAATCCTATCCTTTCCTGTATCCTATCCAATCCTCTATCCTATCCTATCGTCTATCCTATCCTCTATCCTATCCTATCCTCTATCCTATCCTATCCTCCATCCTATCCTATGCTCTATCCTATCCTATCGTCTATCCTATCCTGTATCTCATCCTATTCCTCTATCCTATCCTATCCTCTATCCTATCCTATCCTATATCCTATCCTATCCTCTATCCTATCCTATCCTCTATCCTATCCTATCCTCTATCCTATCAAATCCCCTACCCTATTCTCTGTCCAATCCTATCCTCTATCCTATCCAATCCTGTATCCTATCCTGTCCTCTATCCTATCCTATCCTCTATCCTATCCTATCCTCTATCCTATCCTATCCTCTATCCTATCCTATCCTCTATCCTATCCTATCTTCTATCCTATCTTATCCTCTATCCTATCAAAACCCCTATCCTATCCTCTATCCTCTATCCTATCCTATCATGTATCCTCTATCCTATCCAATCCTCTATCCTATCCTATCGTCTATCCTATCCTGTATCCTATCCTATCCTCTATCCTATCCTATCCTCCATCCTATCCTATCCTCAATCCTATCCTTTCCTGTATCCTATCCAATCCTGTATCCTATCCTGTCCTCTATCCTATCCTATCCTATATCCTATCCTATCCTCTATCCTATCCTATCTTCTATCCTATCCTATCCTCTATCCTATCAAATCCACTACCCTATGCTCTGTCCAATCCTATCCTCTATCCTATCCTATCCTCTATCCTATCTTATCCTCTATCCTATCCTATCCTCTATCCTATCCTATCCTCTATCCTATCCTATCCTCTATCCTCTATCCTATCCTATCCTCTATCCTCTATCCTATCCTATCCTCTATCCTATCCTATCGTCTATCCTATCCTCTATCCTATCCTATCCTCTATCCTACCCTATCCTCCATCCTATCCTATGCTCTATCCTATCCTATCGTCTATCCTATCCTCTATCCCATCCTATTCCTCTATCCTATCCTATCCTCTATCCTATCCTATCCTATATCCTATCCTATCCTCTATCCTATCCTATCCTCTATCCTATCCTATCCTCTATCCTATCCTATCCTCTATCCTATCGTATCCTCTATCCTATCCTATCCTATATCATATGCTATCCTCTGTCCTATCCTATCCTCTATCCTATGCTATCCTCTATCCTATCCTCTATCCTATCCTATCCTCTATCATATCCTATCCTCTATCCTATCAAATCCCCTATCCTATCCTCTATCCTATCCTATCCTGTATCCTATCCAATCCTCTATCCTATCCTCTATCCTATCCTATCCTCTATCCTATCCTATCCTCCATCCTATCCTATCCTGTATCCTATCCTATCCTCTATCCTATCCGATCCTCTATCCTATCCTATCCTCTGTCCTATCCTATCCTCTATCCTATGCTATCCTCTGTCCTATCCTATCCTCTATCCTATGCTATCCTCTATCCTATCCTCTATCCTATCCTATCGTCTATCCTATCCTCTATCCTATCCTATCCTCTATCCTATCCTATCCTCCATCCTATCCTATCCTCAATCCTATCCTTTCCTGTATCCTATCCAATCCTGTATCCTCTCCTGTCCTCTATCCTATCCTATCCTCTATTCGATCCTATCCTTTTATCTTATCCTATCCTATACTCTATCCTATCCTATCCTCTATCCTATCAAATCCCCTATCCTATCCTCTATCCTATCCTATCCTCTATCCTATCGTATCCTCTATCCTATCCCATCTTCTATCCTATCCTATCCTCTATCCTATCAAATCCCCAACCCTATCCTCTGTCCTATCCTATCCTCTATCCTATCCTATCCTCTATCGTATCCTATCCTCTATCCTATCCTATCCTCTATCCTCTATCCTATCCTCTATCCTCTATCCTCTATCCTATCCTATCCGCTATCCTATCCTATCGTCTATCCTATCCTCTATCCTATTCTATCCTCTATCCAATCCTATCCTCCATCCTATCCTATCCTCAATCCTATCCTTTCCTGTATCCTATCCAATCCTGTATCCTATCCTGTCCTCTATCCTATCCCATCCTCTATCCTATCCTATGCTCTATCCTATCCTATCGTCTATCCTATCCTCTATCCTATCCTATTCCTCTATCCTATCCTATCCTCTATCCTATCCTATCCTATATCCTATCCTATCCTCTATCCTATCCTATCCTCTATCCTATCCTATCCTCTATCCTATCCTATCCTCTATCCTATCCTATCCTGTATCCTATCCTATCCTCTATCCTATCCTATCCTATATCCTATCCTATCCTCTATCCTATCCTATCCTCTATCCTATCCTATCCACTATCCAATCCTATCCTCTATCCTCTATCCTATCCTATCCTCTATCCTATCCTATCCTCTATTCTATCCTATCTTCTATCCTATCCTATCCTCTATCCTATCATATGCTCTATCCCATCCTATCGTCTATCCTATCCTCTATCCTATCCTATTCCTCTATCCTATCCTATCCTCTATCCTATCCTATCCTATATCCTATCCTATCCTCTATCCTATGCTATCCTCTATCCTATCCTATCCTGTATCCTATCCTATCCTCTATCCTATCCTATCCTCTATCCTATCAAATCCCCTATCCTATCCTCTATCCTATCCTATCCTATCCTGTATCCTATCCTATCCTCTATCCTATCCTATCCTCTATCCTATCCTATCGTCCATCCTATCCTATCCCCAATCCTATCCTTTCCTGTATCCTATCCAATCCTGTATCCTATCCTGTCCTCTATCCTATCCTATCCTCTATCCTATCCTATCCTCTATCCAATCCTATCTTCTATCCTATCCTATCCTCTATCCTATCAAATCCCCTACCCTATTCTCTGTCCAATCCTATCCTCTATCCTATCCTATCCTCTATCCTATCCTATCCTCTATCCTATCCTATCCTCTACCCTATCCTATCCTATCCTCTATCCTCTATCCTATCCTATCCTCTATCCTATCCTATCGTCTATCCTATCCTCTATCCTATCCTATCCTCTATCCTATCCTATCCTCCATCCTATCCTATGCTCTATCCTATCCTATCGTCTATCCTATCCTGTATCCCATCCTATTCCTCTATCCTATCCTATCCTCTATCCTATCCTATCCTATATCCTATCCTATCCTCTATCCTATCCTATCCTCTATCCTATCCTATCTTCTATCCTATCCTATCCTCCATCCTATCCTATCCTCAATCCTATCCTTTCCTGTATCCTATCCAATCCTGTATCCTATCCTGTCCTCTATCCTATCCTATCCTATATCCTATCCTATCCTCTATCCTATCCTATCTTCTATCCTATCCTATCCTCTATCCTATCAAATCCACTACCCTATTCTCTGTCCAATCCTATCCTCTATCCTATCCTATCCTCTATCCTATCTTATCCTCTATCCTATCCTATCCTCTATCCTATCCTATCCTCTATCCTATCCTATCCTCTATCCTCTATCCTATCCTATCCTCTATCCTCTATCCTATCCTATCCTCTATCCTATCCTATCGTCTATCCTATCCTCTATCCTATCCTATCCTCTATCCTACCCTATCCTCCATCCTATCCTATGCTCTATCCTATCCTATCGTCTATCCTATCCTCTATCCCATCCTATTCCTCTATCCTATCCTATCCTCTATCCTATCCTATCCTATATCCTATCCTATCCTCTATCCTATCCTATCCTCTATCCTATCCTATCCTCTATCCTATCCTATCCTCTATCCTATCGTATCCTCTATCCTATCCTATCCTATATCATATGCTATCCTCTGTCCTATCCTATCCTCTATCCTATGCTATCCTCTATCCTATCCTCTATCCTATCCTATCCTCTATCATATCCTATCCTCTATCCTATCAAATCCCCTATCCTATCCTCTATCCTATCCTATCCTGTATCCTATCCAATCCTCTATCCTATCCTCTATCCTATCCTATCCTCTATCCTATCCTATCCTCCATCCTATCCTATCCTGTATCCTATCCTATCCTCTATCCTATCCGATCCTCTATCCTATCCTATCCTCTGTCCTATCCTATCCTCTATCCTATGCTATCCTCTGTCCTATCCTATCCTCTATCCTATGCTATCCTCTATCCTATCCTCTATCCTATCCTATCGTCTATCCTATCCTCTATCCTATCCTATCCTCTATCCTATCCTATCCTCCATCCTATCCTATCCTCAATCCTATCCTTTCCTGTATCCTATCCAATCCTGTATCCTCTCCTGTCCTCTATCCTATCCTATCCTCTATTCGATCCTATCCTTTTATCTTATCCTATCCTATACTCTATCCTATCCTATCCTCTATCCTATCAAATCCCCTATCCTATCCTCTATCCTATCCTCTATCCTATCCTATCCTCTATCCTATCGTATCCTCTACCCTATCCCATCTTCTATCCTATCCTATCCTCTATCCTATCAAATCCCCAACCCTATCCTCTGTCCTATCCTATCCTCTATCCTATCCTATCCTCTATCGTATCCTATCCTCTATCCTATCCTATCCTCTATCCTCTATCCTATCCTATCCTCTATCCTCTATCCTATCCTATCCGCTATCCTATCCTATCGTCTATCCTATCCTCTATCCTATTCTATCCTCTATCCTATCCTATCCTCCATCCTATCCTATCCTCAATCCTATCCTTTCCTGTATCCTATCCAATCCTGTATCCTATCCTGTCCTCTATCCTATCCCATCCTCTATCCTATCCTATGTTCTATCCTATCCTATCGTCTATCCTATCCTCTATCCTATCCTATTCCTCTATCCTATCATATCCTCTATCCTATCCTATCCTATATCCTATCCTATCCTCTATCCTATCCTATCCTCTATCCTATCCTATCCTCTATCCTATCCTATCCTCTATCCTATCCTATCCTCTATCCTATCCTATCCTGTATCCTATCCTATCCTCTATCCTATCCTATCCTCTATCCTATCCTATCCTATCCTGTATCCTATCCTATCCTCTATCCTATCCTATCCTCTATCCTATCCTATCCTCTATTCTATCCTATATTCTATCCTATCCTATCCTCTATCCTATCCTATGCTCTATCCTATCCTATGCTCTATCCCATCCTATCGTCTATCCTATCCTCTATCCTATCCTATTCCTCTATCCTATCCTATCCTCTATCCTATCCTATCCTATATCCTATCCTATCCTCTATCCTATCCTATCCTCTATCCTATCCTATCCACTATCCAATCCTATCCTCTATCCTCTATCCTATCCTATCCTCTATCCTATCCTATCCTCTATTCTATCCTATCTTCTATCCTATCCTATCCTCTATCCTATCATATGCTCTATCCCATCCTATCGTCTATTCTATCCTCTATCCTATCCTATCCTATATCCTATCCTATCCTCTATCCTATCCTATCCTCTATCCTATCCTATCCTGTATCCTATCCTATCCTCTATCCTATCCTATCCTCTATCCTATCAAATCCCCTATCCTATCCTCTATCCTATCCTATCCTATCCTGTATCCTATCCTATCCTCTATCCTATCCTATCCTCTATCCTATCCTATCGTCCATCCTATCCTATCCCCAATCCTATCCTTTCCTGTATCCTATCCAATCCTGTATCCTATCCTGTCCTCTATCCTATCCTATCCTCTATCCTATCCTATCCTCTATCCAATCCTATCTTCTATCCTATCCTATCCTCTATCCTATCAAATCCCCTACCCTATTCTCTGTCCAATCCTATCCTCTATCCTATCCTATCCTCTATCCTATCCTATCCTCTATCCTATCCTATCCTCTACCCTATCCTATCCTATCCTCTATCCTCTATCCTATCCTATCCTCTATCCTATCCTATCGTCTATCCTATCCTCTATCCTATCCTATCCTCTATCCTATCCTATCCTCCATCCTATCCTATGCTCTATCCTATCCTATCGTCTATCCTATCCTGTATCCCATCCTATTCCTCTATCCTATCCTATCCTCTACCCTATCCTATCCTATCCTCTATCCTCTATCCTATCCTATCCTCTATCCTATCCTATCTTCTATCCTATCCTATCCTCTATCCTATCCTATGCTCTATCCTATCCTATGCTCTATCCCATCCTATCGTCTATCCTATCCTCTATCCTATCCTATTCCTCTATACTATCCTATCCTCTATCCTATCCTATCCTATATCCTATCCTATCCTCTATCCTATCCTATCCTCTATCCTATCCTATCCACTATCCAATCCTATCCTCTATCCTCTATCCTATCCTATCCTCTATCCTATCCTATCCTCTATTCTATCCTATCTTCTATCCTATCCTATCCTCTATCCTATCATATGCTCTATCCCATCCTATCGTCTATCCTATCCTCTATCCTATCCTATTCCTCTATCCTATCCTATCCTCTATCCTATCCTATCCTATATCCTATCCTATCCTCTATCCTATCCTATCCTCTATCCTATCCTATCCTGTATCCTATCCTATCCTCTATCCTATCCTATCCTCTATCCTATCAAATCCCCTATCCTATCCTCTATCCTATCCTATCCTATCCTGTATCCTATCCTATCCTCTATCCTATCCTATCCTCTATCCTATCCTATCGTCCATCCTATCCTATCCCCAATCCTATCCTTTCCTGTATCCTATCCAATCCTGTATCCTATCGTGTCCTCTATCCTATCCTATCCTCTATCCTATCCTATCCTCTATCCAATCCTATCTTCTATCCTATCCTATCCTCTATCCTATCAAATCCCCTACCCTATTCTCTGTCCAATCCTATCCTCTATCCTATCCTATCCTCTATCCTATCCTATCCTCTATCCTATCCTATCCTCTACCCTATCCTATCCTATCCTCTATCCTCTATCCTATCCTATCCTCTATCCTATCCTATCGTCTATCCTATCCTCTATCCTATCCTATCCTCTATCCTATCCTATCCTCCATCCTATCCTATGCTCTATCCTATTCTATCGTCTATCCTATCCTGTATCCCATCCTATTCCTCTATCCTATCCTATCCTCTATCCTATCCTATCCTATATCCTATCCTATCCTCTATCCTATCCTATCCTCTATCCTATCCTATCTTCTATCCTATCCTATCCTCTATCCTATCCTATCTTCTATCCTATCCTATCCTCTATCCTATCAAATCCCCTACCCTATTCTCTGTCCAATCCTATCCTCTATCCTATCCAATCCTGTATCCTATCCTGTCCTCTATCCTATCCTATCCTGTATCCTATCCTATCCTCTATCCTATCCTATCCTCTATCCTATCCTATCTTCTATCCTATTCTATCCTCTATCCTATCAAATCCCCTATCCTATCCTCTATCCTCTATCCTATCCTATCATCTATCCTCTATCCTATCCAATCCTCTATCCTATCCTATCGTCTATCCTATCCTGTATCCTATCCTATCCTCTATCCTATCCTATCCTCCATCCTATCCTATCCTCAATCCTATCCTTTCCTGTATCCTATCCAATCCTGTATCCTATCCTGTCCTCTATCCTATCCTATCCTATATCCTATCCTATCCTCTATCCTATCCTATCTTCTATCCTATCCTATCCTCTATCCTATCAAATCCACTACCCTATTCTCTGTCCAATCCTATCCTCTATCCTATCCTATCCTCTATCCTATCTTATCCTCTATCCTATCCTATCCTCTATCCTATCCTATCCTCTATCCTATCCTATCCTCTATCCTCTATCCTATCCTATCCTCTATCCTCTATCCTATCCTATCCTCTATCCTATCCTATCGTCTATCCTATCCTCTATCCTATCCTATCCTCTATCCTACCCTATCCTCCATCCTATCCTATGCTCTATCCTATCCTATCGTCTATCCTATCCTCTATCCCATCCTATTCCTCTATCCTATCCTATCCTCTATCCTATCCTATCCTATATCCTATCCTATCCTCTATCCTATCCTATCCTCTATCCTATCCTATCCTCTATCCTATCCTATCCTCTATCCTATCGTATCCTCTATCCTATCCTATCCTATATCATATGCTATCCTCTGTCCTATCCTATCCTCTATCCTATGCTATCCTCTATCCTATCCTCTATCCTATCCTATCCTCTATCATATCCTATCCTCTATCCTATCAAATCCCCTATCCTATCCTCTATCCTATCCTATCCTGTATCCTATCCAATCCTCTATCCTATCCTCTATCCTATCCTATCCTCTATCCTATCCTATCCTCCATCCTATCCTATCCTGTATCCTATCCTATCCTCTATCCTATCCGATCCTCTATCCTATCCTATCCTCTGTCCTATCCTATCCTCTATCCTATGCTATCCTCTGTCCTATCCTATCCTCTATCCTATGCTATCCTCTATCCTATCCTCTATCCTATCCTATCGTCTATCCTATCCTCTATCCTATCCTATCCTCTATCCTATCCTATCCTCCATCCTATCCTATCCTCAATCCTATCCTTTCCTGTATCCTATCCAATCCTGTATCCTCTCCTGTCCTCTATCCTATCCTATCCTCTATTCGATCCTATCCTTTTATCTTATCCTATCCTATACTCTATCCTATCCTATCCTCTATCCTATCAAATCCCCTATCCTATCCTCTATCCTATCCTATCCTCTATCCTATCGTATCCTCTACCCTATCCCATCTTCTATCCTATCCTATCCTCTATCCTATCAAATCCCCAACCCTATCCTCTGTCCTATCCTATCCTCTATCCTATCCTATCCTCTATCGTATCCTATCCCCTATCCTATCCTATCCTCTATCCTCTATCCTATCCTATCCTCTATCCTCTATCCTATCCTATCCGCTATCCTATCCTATCGTCTATCCTATCCTCTATCCTATTCTATCCTCTATCCTATCCTATCCTCCATCCTATCCTATCCTCAATCCTATCCTTTCCTGTATCCTATCCAATCCTGTATCCTATCCTGTCCTCTATCCTATCCCATCCTCTATCCTATCCTATGTTCTATCCTATCCTATCGTCTATCCTATCCTCTATCCTATCCTATTCCTCTATCCTATCCTATCCTCTATCCTATCCTATCCTATATCCTATCCTATCCTCTATCCTATCCTATCCTCTATCCTATCCTATCCTCTATCCTATCCTATCCTCTATCCTATCCTATCCTCTATCCTATCCTATCCTGTATCCTATCCTATCCTCTATCCTATCCTATCCTCTATCCTATCCTATCCTCTATCCTATCCTATCCTGTATCCTATCCTATCCTCTATCCTATCCTATCCTCTATCCTATCCTATCCTCTATTCTATCCTATATTCTATCCTATCCTATCCTCTATCCTATCCTATGCTCTATCCTATCCTATGCTCTATCCCATCCTATCGTCTATCCTATCCTCTATCCTATCCTATTCCTCTATCCTATCCTATCCTCTATCCTATCCTATCCTATATCCTATCCTATCCTCTATCCTATCCTATCCTCTATCCTATCCTATCCACTATCCAATCCTATCCTCTATCCTCTATCCTATCCTATCCTCTATCCTATCCTATCCTCTATTCTATCCTATCTTCTATCCTATCCTATCCTCTATCCTATCATATGCTCTATCCCATCCTATCGTCTATTCTATCCTCTATCCTATCCTATCCTATATCCTATCCTATCCTCTATCCTATCCTATCCTCTATCCTATCCTATCCTGTATCCTATCCTATCCTCTATCCTATCCTATCCTCTATCCTATCAAATCCCCTATCCTATCCTCTATCCTATCCTATCCTATCCTGTATCCTATCCTACCCTCTATCCTATCCTATCCTCTATCCTATCCTATCGTCCATCCTATCCTATCCCCAATCCTATCCTTTCCTGTATCCTATCCAATCCTGTATCCTATCCTGTCCTCTATCCTATCCTATCCTCTATCCTATCCTATCCTCTATCCAATCCTATCTTCTATCCTATCCTATCCTCTATCCTATCAAATCCCCTACCCTATTCTCTGTCCAATCCTATCCTCTATCCTATCCTATCCTCTATCCTATCCTATCCTCTATCCTATCCTATCCTCTACCCTATCCTATCCTATCCTCTATCCTCTATCCTATCCTATCCTCTATCCTATCCTATCGTCTATCCTATCCTCTATCCTATCCTATCCTCTATCCTATCCTATCCTCCATCCTATCCTATGCTCTATCCTATCCTATCGTCTATCCTATCCTGTATCCCATCCTATTCCTCTATCCTATCCTATCCTCTATCCTATCCTATCCTATATCCTATCCTATCCTCTATCCTATCCTATCCTCTATCCTATCCTATCTTCTATCCTATCCTATCCTCTATCCTATCCTATCTTCTATCCTATCCTATCCTCTATCCTATCAAATCCCCTACCCTATTCTCTGTCCAATCCTATCCTCTATCCTATCCAATCCTGTATCCTATCCTGTCCTCTATCCTATCCTATCCTGTATCCTATCCTATCCTCTATCCTATCCTATCCTCTATCCTATCCTATCTTCTATCCTATTCTATCCTCTATCCTATCAAATCCCCTATCCTGTCCTCTATCCTCTATCCTATCCTATCATCTATCCTCTATCCTATCCAATCCTCTATCCTATCCTATCGTCTATCCTATCCTGTATCCTATCCTATCCTCTATCCTATCCTATCCTCCATCCTATCCTATCCTCAATCCTATCCTTTCCTGTATCCTATCCAATCCTGTATCCTATCCTGTCCTCTATCCTATCCTATCCTATATCCTATCCTATCCTCTATCCTATCCTATCTTCTATCCTATCCTATCCTCTATCCTATCAAATCCACTACCCTATTCTCTGTCCAATCCTATCCTCTATCCTATCCTATCCTCTATCCTATCTTATCCTCTATCCTATCCTATCCTCTATCCTATCCTATCCTCTATCCTATCCTATCCTCTATCCTCTATCCTATCCTATCCTCTATCCTATCCTATCGTCTATCCTATCCTCTATCCTATCCTATCCTCTATCCTACCCTATCCTCCATCCTATCCTATGCTCTATCCTATCCTATCGTCTATCCTATCCTCTATCCCATCCTATTCCTCTATCCTATCCTATCCTCTATCCTATCCTATCCTATATCCTATCCTATCCTCTATCCTATCCTATCCTCTATCCTATCCTATCCTCTATCCTATCCTATCCTCTATCCTATCCTATCCTCTATCATATCCTATCCTCTATCCTATCAAATCCCCTATCCTATCCTCTATCCTATCCTATCCCGTATCCTATCCAATCCTCTATCCTATCCTCTATCCTATCCTATCCTCTATCCTATCCTATCCTCCATCCTATCCTATCCTGTATCCTATCCTATCCTCTATCCTATCCTATCCTCTATCCTATCTTATCCTCTATCCTATCCTATCCTCTATCCTATCCTATCCTCTATCCTATCCTATCCTCTATCCTCTATCCTATCCTATCCTCTATCCTCTATCCTATCCTATCCTCTATCCTATCCTATCGTCTATCCTATCCTCTATCCTATCCTATCCTCTATCCTCTATCCTATCCTATCCTCTATCCTCTATCCTATCCTATCCTCTATCCTATCCTATCGTCTATCCTATCCTCTATCCTATCCTATCCTCTATCCTACCCTATCCTCCATCCTATCCTATGCTCTATCCTATCCTATCGTCTATCCTATCCTCTATCCCATCCTATTCCTCTATCCTATCCTATCCTCTATCCTATCCTATCCTCTATCCTATCCTATCCTCTATCCTATCCTATCCTCTATCCTATCCTATCCTCTATCATTTGCTATCCTCTGTCCTATCCTATCCTCTATCCTATGCTATCCTCTATCCTATCCTCTATCCTATCCTATCCTCCATCCTATCCTATCCTGTATCCTATCCTATCCTCTATCCTATCCTATCCTCTATCCTATCCTATCCTCTGTCCTATCCTATCCTCTATCCTATGCTATCCTCTGTCCTATCCTTTCCTGTATCCTATCCAATCCTGTATCCTATCCTGTCCTCTATCCTATCCTATCCTATATCCTATCCTATCCTCTATCCTATCCTATCTTCTATCCTATCCTATCCTCTATCCTATCAAATCCACTACCCTATTCTCTGTCCAATCCTATCCTCTATCCTATCCTATCCTCTATCCTATCTTATCCTCTATCCTATCCTATCCTCTATCCTATCCTATCCTCTATCCTATCCTATCCTCTATCCTCTATCCTATCCTATCCTCTATCCTATCCTATCGTCTATCCTATCCTCTATCCTATCCTATCCTCTATCCTACCCTATCCTCCATCCTATCCTATGCTCTATCCTATCCTATCGTCTATCCTATCCTCTATCCCATCCTATTCCTCTATCCTATCCTATCCTCTATCCTATCCTATCCTATATCCTATCCTATCCTCTATCCTATCCTATCCTCTATCCTATCCTATCCTCTATCCTATCCTATCCTCTATCCTATCCTATCCTCTATCATATCCTATCCTCTATCCTATCAAATCCCCTATCCTATCCTCTATCCTATCCTATCCCGTATCCTATCCAATCCTCTATCCTATCCTCTATCCTATCCTATCCTCTATCCTATCCTATCCTCCATCCTATCCTATCCTGTATCCTATCCTATCCTCTATCCTATCCTATCCTCTATCCTATCTTATCCTCTATCCTATCCTATCCTCTATCCTATCCTATCCTCTATCCTATCCTATCCTCTATCCTCTATCCTATCCTATCCTCTATCCTCTATCCTATCCTATCCTCTATCCTATCCTATCGTCTATCCTATCCTCTATCCTATCCTATCCTCTATCCTCTATCCTATCCTATCCTCTATCCTCTATCCTATCCTATCCTCTATCCTATCCTATCGTCTATCCTATCCTCTATCCTATCCTATCCTCTATCCTACCCTATCCTCCATCCTATCCTATGCTCTATCCTATCCTATCGTCTATCCTATCCTCTATCCCATCCTATTCCTCTATCCTATCCTATCCTCTATCCTATCCTATCCTATATCCTATCCTATCCTCTATCCTATCCTATCCTCTATCCTATCCTATCCTCTATCCTATCCTATCCTCTATCCTATCCTATCCTCTATCCTATCCTATCCTCTATCCTATCCTATCCTCTATCCTATCCTATCCTCTATCCTATCCTATCCTCTATCATATGCTATCCTCTGTCCTATCCTATCCTCTATCCTATGCTATCCTCTATCCTATCCTCTATCCTATCCTATCCTCCATCCTATCCTATCCTGTATCCTATCCTATCCTCTATCCTATCCTATCCTCTATCCTATCCTATCCTCTGTCCTATCCTATCCTCTATCCTATGCTATCCTCTGTCCTATCCTATCCTCTATCCTATGCTATCCTCTATCCTATCCTCTATCCTATCCTATCGTCTATCCTATCCTCTATCCTATCCTATCCTCTATCCTATCCTATCCTCCATCCTATCCTATCCTCAATCCTATCCTTTCCTGTATCCTATCCAATCCTGTATCCTCTCCTGTCCTCTATCCTATCCTATCCTCTATTCGATCCTATCCTTTTATCTTATCCTATCCTATACTCTATCCTATCCTATCCTCTATCCTATCAAATCCCCTATCCTATCCTCTATCCTATCCTACCCTCCATCCTATCGTATCCTCTATCCTATCCCATCTTCTATCCTATCCTATCCTCTATCCTATCAAATCCCCAACCCTATCCTCTGTCCTATCCTATCCTCTATCCTATCCTATCCTCTATCGTATCCTATCCTCTATCCTATCCTATCCTGTATCCTCTATCCTATCCTATCCTCTATCCTATCCTATCCTATATCCTATCCTATCCTCTATCCTATCCTATCCTCTATCCTATCCTATCCTCTATCCTATCCTATCCTCTATCCTATCCTATCCTCTATCCTATCCTATCCTCTATCCTATCCTATCCTCTATCCTATCCTATCCTCTATCATATGCTATCCTCTGTCCTATCCTATCCTCTATCCTATGCTATCCTCTATCCTATCCTCTATCCTATGCTATCCTCTATCCTATCCTCTATCCTATCCTATCCTCCATCCTATCCTATCCTGTATCCTATCCTATCCTCTGTCCTATCCTATCCTCTATCGTATGCTATCCTCTGTCCTATCCTATCCTCTATCCTATGCTATCCTCTATCCTATCCTCTATCCTATCCTATCGTCTATCCTATCCTCTATCCTATCCTATCCTCTATCCTATCCTATCCTCCATCCTATCCTATCCTCAATCCTATCCTTTCCTGTATCCTATCCAATCCTGTATCCTCTCCTGTCCTCTATCCTATCCTATCCTCTATTCGATCCTATCCTTTTATCTTATCCTATCCTATACTCTATCCTATCCTATCCTCTATCCTATCAAATCCCCTATCCTATCCTCTATCCTATCCTATCCTCTATCCTATCGTATCCTCTATCCTATCCCATCTTCTATCCTATCCTATCCTCTATCCTATCAAATCCCCAACCCTATCCTCTGTCCTATCCTATCCTCTATCCTATCCTATCCTCTATCGTATCCTATCCTCTATCCTATCCTATTCTCTATCCTCTATCCTATCCTATCCTCTATCCTCTATCCTATCCTGTCCTCCATCCTATCCTATCCTGTATCCTATCCTATCCTCTATCCTATCCTATTCTCTATCCTATCCTATCCTCTGTCCTATCCTATCCTCTATCCTATGCTATCCTCTGTCCTATCCTATCCTCTATCCTATGCTATCCTCTATCCTATCCTCTATCCTATCCTATCGTCTATCCTATCCTCTATCCTATCCTATCCTCCATCCTATCCTATCCTCAATCCTATCCTTTCCTGTATCCTATCCAATCCTGTATCCTCTCCTGTCCTCTATCCTATCCTATCCTCTATTCTATCCTATCCTTTTATCTTATCCTATCCTATACTCTATCCTATCCTATCCTCTATCCTATCAAATCCCCTATCCTATCCTCTATCCTATCCTATCCTCTATCCTATCGTATCCTCTATCCTATCCCATCTTCTATCCTATCCTATCCTCTATCCTATCAAATCCCCAACCCTATCCTCTGTCCTATCCTATCCTCTATCCTATCCTATCCTCTATCGTATCCTATCCTCTATCCTATCCTATCCTCTATCCTCTACCCTATCCTATCCTATCCTCTATCCTCTATCCTATCCTATCCTCTATCCTATCCTATCGTCTATCCTATCCTCTATCCTATCCTATCCTCTATCCTATCCTATCCTCCATCCTATCCTATGCTCTATCCTATCCTATCGTCTATCCTATCCTGTATCCCATCCTATTCCTCTATCCTATCCTATCCTCTATCCTATCCTATCCTATATCCTATCCTATCCTCTATCCTATCCTATCCTCTATCCTATCCTATCTTCTATCCTATCCTATCCTCTATCCTATCCTATCTTCTATCCTATCCTATCCTCTATCCTATCAAATCCCCTACCCTATTCTCTGTCCAATCCTATCCTCTATCCTATCCAATCCTGTATCCTATCCTGTCCTCTATCCTATCCTATCCTGTATCCTATCCTATCCTCTATCCTATCCTATCCTCTATCCTATCCTATCTTCTATCCTATTCTATCCTCTATCCTATCAAATCCCCTATCCTATCCTCTATCCTCTATCCTATCCTATCATCTATCCTCTATCCTATCCAATCCTCTATCCTATCCTATCGTCTATCCTATCCTGTATCCTATCCTATCCTCTATCCTATCCTATCCTCCATCCTATCCTATCCTCAATCCTATCCTTTCCTGTATCCTATCCAATCCTGTATCCTATCCTGTCCTCTATCCTATCCTATCCTATATCCTATCCTATCCTCTATCCTATCCTATCTTCTATCCTATCCTATCCTCTATCCTATCAAATCCACTACCCTATTCTCTGTCCAATCCTATCCTCTATCCTATCCTATCCTCTATCCTATCTTATCCTCTATCCTATCCTATCCTCTATCCTATCCTATCCTCTATCCTATCCTATCCTCTATCCTCTATCCTATCCTATCCTCTATCCTATCCTATCGTCTATCCTATCCTCTATCCTATCCTATCCTCTATCCTACCCTATCCTCCATCCTATCCTATGCTCTATCCTATCCTATCGTCTATCCTATCCTCTATCCCATCCTATTCCTCTATCCTATCCTATCCTCTATCCTATCCTATCCTATATCCTATCCTATCCTCTATCCTATCCTATCCTCTATCCTATCCTATCCTCTATCCTATCCTATCCTCTATCCTATCCTATCCTCTATCATATCCTATCCTCTATCCTATCAAATCCCCTATCCTATCCTCTATCCTATCCTATCCCGTATCCTATCCAATCCTCTATCCTATCCTCTATCCTATCCTATCCTCTATCCTATCCTATCCTCCATCCTATCCTATCCTGTATCCTATCCTATCCTCTATCCTATCCTATCCTCTATCCTATCTTATCCTCTATCCTATCCTATCCTCTATCCTATCCTATCCTCTATCCTATCCTATCCTCTATCCTCTATCCTATCCTATCCTCTATCCTCTATCCTATCCTATCCTCTATCCTATCCTATCGTCTATCCTATCCTCTATCCTATCCTATCCTCTATCCTCTATCCTATCCTATCCTCTATCCTCTATCCTATCCTATCCTCTATCCTATCCTATCGTCTATCCTATCCTCTATCCTATCCTATCCTCTATCCTACCCTATCCTCCATCCTATCCTATGCTCTATCCTATCCTATCGTCTATCCTATCCTCTATCCCATCCTATTCCTCTATCCTATCCTATCCTCTATCCTATCCTATCCTATATCCTATCCTATCCTCTATCCTATCCTATCCTCTATCCTATCCTATCCTCTATCCTATCCTATCCTCTATCCTATCCTATCCTCTATCCTATCCTATCCTCTATCCTATCCTATCCTCTATCCTATCCTATCCTCTATCCTATCCTATCCTCTATCATTTGCTATCCTCTGTCCTATCCTATCCTCTATCCTATGCTATCCTCTATCCTATCCTCTATCCTATCCTATCCTCCATCCTATCCTATCCTGTATCCTATCCTATCCTCTATCCTATCCTATCCTCTATCCTATCCTATCCTCTGTCCTATCCTATCCTCTATCCTATGCTATCCTCTGTCCTATCCTTTCCTGTATCCTATCCAATCCTGTATCCTATCCTGTCCTCTATCCTATCCTATCCTATATCCTATCCTATCCTCTATCCTATCCTATCTTCTATCCTATCCTATCCTCTATCCTATCAAATCCACTACCCTATTCTCTGTCCAATCCTATCCTCTATCCTATCCTATCCTCTATCCTATCTTATCCTCTATCCTATCCTATCCTCTATCCTATCCTATCCTCTATCCTATCCTATCCTCTATCCTCTATCCTATCCTATCCTCTATCCTATCCTATCGTCTATCCTATCCTCTATCCTATCCTATCCTCTATCCTACCCTATCCTCCATCCTATCCTATGCTCTATCCTATCCTATCGTCTATCCTATCCTCTATCCCATCCTATTCCTCTATCCTATCCTATCCTCTATCCTATCCTATCCTATATCCTATCCTATCCTCTATCCTATCCTATCCTCTATCCTATCCTATCCTCTATCCTATCCTATCCTCTATCCTATCCTATCCTCTATCATATCCTATCCTCTATCCTATCAAATCCCCTATCCTATCCTCTATCCTATCCTATCCCGTATCCTATCCAATCCTCTATCCTATCCTCTATCCTATCCTATCCTCTATCCTATCCTATCCTCCATCCTATCCTATCCTGTATCCTATCCTATCCTCTATCCTATCCTATCCTATATCCTATCCTATCCTCTATCCTATCCTATCCTCTATCCTATCCTATCCTCTATCCTATCCTATCCTCTATCCTATCCTATCCTCTATCCTATCCTATCCTCTATCCTATCCTATCCTCTATCCTATCCTATCCTCTATCATATGCTATCCTCTGTCCTATCCTATCCTCTATCCTATGCTATCCTCTATCCTATCCTCTATCCTATGCTATCCTCTATCCTATCCTCTATCCTATCCTATCCTCCATCCTATCCTATCCTGTATCCTATCCTATCCTCTGTCCTATCCTATCCTCTATCCTATGCTATCCTCTGTCCTATCCTATCCTCTATCCTATGCTATCCTCTATCCTATCCTCTATCCTATCCTATCGTCTATCCTATCCTCTATCCTATCCTATCCTCTATCCTATCCTATCCTCCATCCTATCCTATCCTCAATCCTATCCTTTCCTGTATCCTATCCAATCCTGTATCCTCTCCTGTCCTCTATCCTATCCTATCCTCTATTCGATCCTATCCTTTTATCTTATCCTATCCTATACTCTATCCTATCCTATCCTCTATCCTATCAAATCCCCTATCCTATCCTCTATCCTATCCTATCCTCTATCCTATCGTATCCTCTATCCTATCCCATCTTCTATCCTATCCTATCCTCTATCCTATCAAATCCCCAACCCTATCCTCTGTCCTATCCTATCCTCTATCCTATCCTATCCTCTATCGTATCCTATCCTCTATCCTATCCTATCCTCTATCCTCTATCCTATCCTATCCTCTATCCTATCCTATCCGCTATCCTATCCTATCGTCTATCCTATCCTCTATCCTATTCTATCCTCTATCCTATCCTATCCTCCATCCTATCCTATCCTCAATCCTATCCTTTCCTGTATCCTATCCAATCCTGTATCCTATCCTGTCCTCTATCCTATCCTCTATCCTCTATCCTATCCTATCCTCTATCCTATCCTATCGTCTATCCTATCCTCTATCCTATCCTATCCTCTATCCTACCCTATCCTCCATCCTATCCTATGCTCTATCCTATCCTATCGTCTATCCTATCCTCTATCCCATCCTATTCCTCTATCCTATCCTATCCTCTATCCTATCCTATCCTATATCCTATCCTATCCTCTATCCTATCCTATCCTCTATCCTATCCTATCCTCTATCCTATCCTATCCTCTATCCTATCCTATCCTCTATCCTATCCTATCCTCTATCCTATCCTATCCTGTATCCTATCCTATCCTCTATCCTATCCTATCCTCTATCCTATCAAATCC
Organism: Halictus rubicundus; assembly: GCF_050948215.1. Taxonomy (NCBI): domain Eukaryota; kingdom Metazoa; phylum Arthropoda; class Insecta; order Hymenoptera; family Halictidae; genus Halictus; species Halictus rubicundus. The sequence goes on from NW_027488779.1 coordinate 72,345, forward strand.
CCTATCCTATCCTCTATCCTATCCTATCATCTATCCTCTATCCTATCCAATCCTCTATCCTATCCTATCGTCTATCCTATCCTCTATCCCATCCTATCCTCTATCCTATCCTATCCACTATCCAATCCTATCCTCTATCCTCTATCCTATCCTATCCTCTATCCTATCCTATCCTCTATTCTATCCTATCTTCTATCCTATCCTATCCTCTATCCTATCCTATGCTCTATCCCATCCTATCGTCTATCCTATCCTCTATCCTATCCTATTCCTCTATCCTATCCTATCCTCCATCCTATCCTATCCTGTATCCTATCCTATCCTCTATCCTATCCTATCCTCTATCCTATCTTATCCTCTATCCTATCCTATCCTCTATCCTATCCTATCCTCTATCCTATCCTATCCTCTATCCTCTATCCTATCCTATCCTCTATCCTCTATCCTATCCTATCCTCTATCCTATCCTATCGTCTATCCTATCCTCTATCCTATCCTATCCTCTATCCTCTATCCTATCCTATCCTCTATCCTCTATCCTATCCTATCCTCTATCCTATCCTATCGTCTATCCTATCCTCTATCCTATCCTATCCTCTATCCTACCCTATCCTCCATCCTATCCTATGCTCTATCCTATCCTATCGTCTATCCTATCCTCTATCCCATCCTATTCCTCTATCCTATCCTATCCTCTATCCTATCCTATCCTATATCCTATCCTATCCTCTATCCTATCCTATCCTCTATCCTATCCTATCCTCTATCCTATCCTATCCTCTATCCTATCCTATCCTCTATCCTATCCTATCCTCTATCCTATCCTATCCTCTATCCTATCCTATCCTCTATTCGATCCTATCCTTTTATCTTATCCTATCCTATACTCTATCCTATCCTATCCTCTATCCTATCAAATCCCCTATCCTATCCTCTATCCTATCCTATCCTCTATCCTATCGTATCCTCTATCCTATCCCATCTTCTATCCTATCCTATCCTCTATCCTATCAAATCCCCAACCCTATCCTCTGTCCTATCCTATCCTCTATCCTATCCTATCCTCTATCGTATCCTATCCTCTATCCTATCCTATTCTCTATCCTCTATCCTATCCTATCCTCTATCCTCTATCCTATCCTATCCTCCATCCTATCCTATCCTGTATCCTATCCTATCCTCTATCCTATCCTATTCTCTATCCTATCCTATCCTCTGTCCTATCCTATCCTCTATCCTATGCTATCCTCTGTCCTATCCTATCCTCTATCCTATGCTATCCTCTATCCTATCCTCTATCCCATCCTATCGTCTATCCTATCCTCTATCCTATCCTATCCTCCATCCTATCCTATCCTCAATCCTATCCTTTCCTGTATCCTATCCAATCCTGTATCCTCTCCTGTCCTCTATCCTATCCTATCCTCTATTCTATCCTATCCTTTTATCTTATCCTATCCTATACTCTATCCTATCCTATCCTCTATCCTATCAAATCCCCTATCCTATCCTCTATCCTATCCTATCCTCTATCCTATCGTATCCTCTATCCTATCCCATCTTCTATCCTATCCTATCCTCTATCCTATCAAATCCCCAACCCTATCCTCTGTCCTATCCTATCCTCTATCCTATCCTATCCTCTATCGTATCCTATCCTCTATCCTATCCTATCCTCTATCCTCTATCCTATCCTATCCTCTATCCTCTATCCTCTATCCTATCCTATCCGCTATCCTATCCTATCGTCTATCCTATCCTCTATCCTATTCTATCCTCTATCCTATCCTATCCTCCATCCTATCCTATCCTCAATCCTATCCTTTCCTGTATCCTATCCAATCCTGTATCCTATCCTGTCCTCTATCCTATCCTCTATCCTCTATCCTATCCTATCCTCTATCCTATCCTATCGTCTATCCTATCCTCTATCCTATCCTATCCTCTATCCTACCCTATCCTCCATCCTATCCTATGCTCTATCCTATCCTATCGTCTATCCTATCCTCTATCCCATCCTATTCCTCTATCCTATCCTATCCTCTATCCTATCCTATCCTATATCCTATCCTATCCTCTATCCTATCCTATCCTCTATCCTATCCTATCCTCTATCCTATCCTATCCTCTATCCTATCCTATCCTCTATCCTATCCTATCCTCTATCCTATCCTATCCTGTATCCTATCCTATCCTCTATCCTATCCTATCCTCTATCCTATCAAATCCCCTATCCTATCCTCTATCCTATCCTATCATCTATCCTCTATCCTATCCAATCCTCTATCCTATCCTATCGTCTATCCTATCCTCTATCCTATCCTATCCTCTATCCTATCCTATCCACTATCCAATCCTATCCTCTATCCTCTATCCTATCCTATCCTCTATCCTATCCTATCCTCTATTCTATCCTATCTTCTATCCTATCCTATCCTCTATCCTATCCTATGCTCTATCCCATCCTATCGTCTATCCTATCCTCTATCCTATCCTATTCCTCTATCCTATCCTATCCTCCATCCTATCCTATCCTGTATCCTATCCTATCCTCTATCCTATCCTATCCTCTATCCTATCTTATCCTCTATCCTATCCTATCCTCTATCCTATCCTATCCTCTATCCTATCCTATCCTCTATCCTCTATCCTATCCTATCCTCTATCCTCTATCCTATCCTATCCTCTATCCTATCCTATCGTCTATCCTATCCTCTATCCTATCCTATCCTCTATCCTCTATCCTATCCTATCCTCTATCCTCTATCCTATCCTATCCTCTATCCTATCCTATCGTCTATCCTATCCTCTATCCTATCCTATCCTCTATCCTACCCTATCCTCCATCCTATCCTATGCTCTATCCTATCCTATCGTCTATCCTATCCTCTATCCCATCCTATTCCTCTATCCTATCCTATCCTCTATCCTATCCTATCCTATATCCTATCCTATCCTCTATCCTATCCTATCCTCTATCCTATCCTATCCTCTATCCTATCCTATCCTCTATCCTATCCTATCCTCTATCCTATCCTATCCTCTATCCTATCCTATCCTCTATCCTATCCTATCCTCTATCATTTGCTATCCTCTGTCCTATCCTATCCTCTATCCTATGCTATCCTCTATCCTATCCTCTATCCTATCCTATCCTCCATCCTATCCTATCCTGTATCCTATCCTATCCTCTATCCTATCCTATCCTCTATCCTATCCTATCCTCTGTCCTATCCTATCCTCTATCCTATGCTATCCTCTGTCCTATCCTTTCCTGTATCCTATCCAATCCTGTATCCTATCCTGTCCTCTATCCTATCCTATCCTATATCCTATCCTATCCTCTATCCTATCCTATCTTCTATCCTATCCTATCCTCTATCCTATCAAATCCACTACCCTATTCTCTGTCCAATCCTATCCTCTATCCTATCCTATCCTCTATCCTATCTTATCCTCTATCCTATCCTATCCTCTATCCTATCCTATCCTCTATCCTATCCTATCCTCTATCCTCTATCCTATCCTATCCTCTATCCTATCCTATCGTCTATCCTATCGTCTATCCTATCCTATCCTCTATCCTACCCTATCCTCCATCCTATCCTATGCTCTATCCTATCCTATCGTCTATCCTATCCTCTATCCCATCCTATTCCTCTATCCTATCCTATCCTCTATCCTATCCTATCCTATATCCTATCCTATCCTCTATCCTATCCTATCCTCTATCCTATCCTATCCTCTATCCTATCCTATCCTCTATCCTATCCTATCCTCTATCATATCCTATCCTCTATCCTATCAAATCCCCTATCCTATCCTCTATCCTATCCTATCCCGTATCCTATCCAATCCTCTATCCTATCCTCTATCCTATCCTATCCTCTATCCTATCCTATCCTCCATCCTATCCTATCCTGTATCCTATCCTATCCTCTATCCTATCCTATCCTCTATCCTATCTTATCCTCTATCCTATCCTATCCTCTATCCTATCCTATCCTCTATCCTATCCTATCCTCTATCCTCTATCCTATCCTATCCTCTATCCTCTATCCTATCCTATCCTCTATCCTATCCTATCGTCTATCCTATCCTCTATCCTATCCTATCCTCTATCCTCTATCCTATCCTATCCTCTATCCTCTATCCTATCCTATCCTCTATCCTATCCTATCGTCTATCCTATCCTCTATCCTATCCTATCCTCTATCCTACCCTATCCTCCATCCTATCCTATGCTCTATCCTATCCTATCGTCTATCCTATCCTCTATCCCATCCTATTCCTCTATCCTATCCTATCCTCTATCCTATCCTATCCTATATCCTATCCTATCCTCTATCCTATCCTATCCTCTATCCTATCCTATCCTCTATCCTATCCTATCCTCTATCCTATCCTATCCTCTATCCTATCCTATCCTCTATCCTATCCTATCCTCTATCCTATCCTATCCTCTATCCTATCCTATCCTCTATCATATGCTATCCTCTGTCCTATCCTATCCTCTATCCTATGCTATCCTCTATCCTATCCTCTATCCTATCCTATCCTCCATCCTATCCTATCCTGTATCCTATCCTATCCTCTATCCTATCCTATCCTCTATCCTATCCTATCCTCTGTCCTATCCTATCCTCTATCCTATGCTATCCTCTGTCCTATCCTATCCTCTATCCTATGCTATCCTCTATCCTATCCTCTATCCTATCCTATCGTCTATCCTATCCTCTATCCTATCCTATCCTCTATCCTATCCTATCCTCCATCCTATCCTATCCTCAATCCTATCCTTTCCTGTATCCTATCCAATCCTGTATCCTCTCCTGTCCTCTATCCTATCCTATCCTCTATTCGATCCTATCCTTTTATCTTATCCTATCCTATACACTATCCTATCCTATCCTCTATCCTATCAAATCCCCTATCCTATCCTCTATCCTATCCTACCCTCCATCCTATCGTATCCTCTATCCTATCCCATCTTCTATCCTATCCTATCCTCTATCCTATCAAATCCCCAACCCTATCCTCTGTCCTATCCTATCCTCTATCCTATCCTATCCTCTATCGTATCCTATCCTCTATCCTATCCTATCCTGTATCCTCTATCCTATCCTATCCTCTATCCTATCCTATCCTATATCCTATCCTATCCTCTATCCTATCCTATCCTCTATCCTATCCTATCCTCTATCCTATCCTATCCTCTATCCTATCCTATCCTCTATCCTATCCTATCCTCTATCCTATCCTATCCTCTATCCTATCCTATCCTCTATCATATGCTATCCTCTGTCCTATCCTATCCTCTATCCTATGCTATCCTCTATCCTATCCTCTATCCTATGCTATCCTCTATCCTATCCTCTATCCTATCCTATCCTCCATCCTATCCTATCCTGTATCCTATCCTATCCTCTGTCCTATCCTATCCTCTATCCTATGCTATCCTCTGTCCTATCCTATCCTCTATCCTATGCTATCCTCTATCCTATCCTCTATCCTATCCTATCGTCTATCCTATCCTCTATCCTATCCTATCCTCTATCCTATCCTATCCTCCATCCTATCCTATCCTCAATCCTATCCTTTCCTGTATCCTATCCAATCCTGTATCCTCTCCTGTCCTCTATCCTATCCTATCCTCTATTCGATCCTATCCTTTTATCTTATCCTATCCTATACTCTATCCTATCCTATCCTCTATCCTATCAAATCCCCTATCCTATCCTCTATCCTATCCTATCCTCTATCCTATCGTATCCTCTATCCTATCCCATCTTCTATCCTATCCTATCCTCTATCCTATCAAATCCCCAACCCTATCCTCTGTCCTATCCTATCCTCTATCCTATCCTATCCTCTATCGTATCCTATCCTCTATCCTATCCTATTCTCTATCCTCTATCCTATCCTATCCTCTATCCTCTATCCTATCCTATCCTCCATCCTATCCTATCCTGTATCCTATCCTATCCTCTATCCTATCCTATTCTCTATCCTATCCTATCCTCTGTCCTATCCTATCCTCTATCCTATGCTATCCTCTGTCCTATCCTATCCTCTATCCTATGCTATCCTCTATCCTATCCTCTATCCCATCCTATCGTCTATCCTATCCTCTATCCTATCCTATCCTCCATCCTATCCTATCCTCAATCCTATCCTTTCCTGTATCCTATCCAATCCTGTATCCTCTCCTGTCCTCTATCCTATCCTATCCTCTATTCTATCCTATCCTTTTATCTTATCCTATCCTATACTCTATCCTATCCTATCCTCTATCCTATCAAATCCCCTATCCTATCCTCTATCCTATCCTATCCTCTATCCTATCGTATCCTCTATCCTATCCCATCTTCTATCCTATCCTATCCTCTATCCTATCAAATCCCCAACCCTATCCTCTGTCCTATCCTATCCTCTATCCTATCCTATCCTCTATCGTATCCTATCCTCTATCCTATCCTATCCTCTATCCTCTATCCTATCCTATCCTCTATCCTCTATCCTCTATCCTATCCTATCCGCTATCCTATCCTATCGTCTATCCTATCCTCTATCCTATTCTATCCTCTATCCTATCCTATCCTCCATCCTATCCTATCCTCAATCCTATCCTTTCCTGTATCCTATCCAATCCTGTATCCTATCCTGTCCTCTATCCTATCCCATCCTCTATCCTATCCTATGCTCTATCCTATCCTATCGTCTATCCTATCCTCTATCCTATCCTATTCCTCTATCCTATCCTATCCTCTATCCTATCCTATTCCTCTATCCTATCCTATCCTCTATCCTATCCTATCCTATATCCTATCCTATCCTCTATCCTATCCTATCCTCTATCCTATCCTATCCTCTATCCTATCCTATCCTCTATCCTATCCTATCCTCTATCCTATCCTATCCTGTATCCTATCCTATCCTCTATCCTATCCTATCCTCTATCCTATCCTATCCTCTATCCTATCCTATCCTGTATCCTATCCTATCCTCTATCCTATCCTATCCTCTATCCTATCAAATCCCCTATCCTATCCTCTATCCTATCCTATCATCTATCCTCTATCCTATCCAATCCTCTATCCTATCCTATCGTCTATCCTATCCTCTATCCTATCCTATCCTCTATCCTATCCTATCCACTATCCAATCCTATCCTCTATCCTCTATCCTATCCTATCCTCTATCCTATCCTATCCTCTATTCTATCCTATCTTCTATCCTATCCTATCCTCTATCCTATCCTATGCTCTATCCCATCCTATCGTCTATCCTATCCTCTATCCTATCCTATTCCTCTATCCTATCCTATCCTCTATCCTATCCTATCCTATATCCTATCCTATCCTCTATCCTATCCTATCCTCTATCCTATCCTATCCTGTATCCTATCCTATCCTCTATCCTATCCTATCCTCTATCCTATCAAATCCCCTATACTATCCTCTATCCTATCCTATCCTATCCTGTATCCTATCCTATCCTCTATCCTATCCTATCCTCTATCCTATCCTATCGTCCATCCTATCCTATCCCCAATCCTATCCTTTCCTGTATCCTATCCAATCCTGTATCCTATCCTGTCCTCTATCCTATCCTATCCTCTATCCTATCCTATCCTCTATCCAATCCTATCTTCTATCCTATCCTATCCTCTATCCTATCAAATCCCCTACCCTATTCTCTGTCCAATCCTATCCTCTATCCTATCCTATCCTCTATCCTATCCTATCCTCTATCCTATCCTATCCTCTACCCTATCCTATCCTCTATCCTCTATCCTATCCTATCCTCTATCCTCTATCCTATCCTATCCTCTATCCTATCCTATCGTCTATCCTATCCTCTATCCTATCCTATCCTCTATCCTATCCTATCCTCCATCCTATCCTATCCTGTATCCTATCCTATCCTCTGTCCTATCCTATCCTCTATCCTATGCTATCCTCTGTCCTATCCTATCCTCTATCCTATGCTATCCTCTATCCTATCCTCTATCCTATCCTATCGTCTATCCTATCCTCTATCCTATCCTATCCTCTATCCTATCCTATCCTCCATCCTATCCTATCCTCAATCCTATCCTTTCCTGTATCCTATCCAATCCTGTATCCTCTCCTGTCCTCTATCCTATCCTATCCTCTATTCGATCCTATCCTTTTATCTTATCCTATCCTATACTCTATCCTATCCTATCCTCTATCCTATCAAATCCCCTATCCTATCCTCTATCCTATCCTATCCTCTATCCTATCGTATCCTCTATCCTATCCCATCTTCTATCCTATCCTATCCTCTATCCTATCAAATCCCCAACCCTATCCTCTGTCCTATCCTATCCTCTATCCTATCCTATCCTCTATCGTATCCTATCCTCTATCCTATCCTATTCTCTATCCTCTATCCTATCCTATCCTCTATCATCTATCCTATCCTATCCTCCATCCTATCCTATCCTGTATCCTATCCTATCCTCTATCCTATCCTATTCTCTATCCTATCCTATCCTCTGTCCTATCCTATCCTCTATCCTATGCTATCCTCTGTCCTATCCTATCCTCTATCCTATGCTATCCTCTATCCTATCCTCTATCCTATCCTATCGTCTATCCTATCCTCTATCCTATCCTATCCTCCATCCTATCCTATCCTCAATCCTATCCTTTCCTGTATCCTATCCAATCCTGTATCCTCTCCTGTCCTCTATCCTATCCTATCCTCTATTCTATCCTATCCTTTTATCTTATCCTATCCTATACTCTATCCTATCCTATCCTCTATCCTATCAAATCCCCTATCCTATCCTCTATCCTATCCTATCCTCTATCCTATCGTATCCTCTATCCTATCCCATCTTCTATCCTATCCTATCCTCTATCCTATCAAATCCCCAACCCTATCCTCTGTCCTATCCTATCCTCTATCCTATCCTATCCTCTATCGTATCCTATCCTCTATCCTATCCTATCCTCTATCCTCTATCCTATCCTATCCTCTATCCTCTATCCTCTATCCTATCCTATCCGCTATCCTATCCTATCGTCTATCCTATCCTCTATCCTATTCTATCCTCTATCCTATCCTATCCTCCATCCTATCCTATCCTCAATCCTATCCTTTCCTGTATCCTATCCAATCCTGTATCCTATCCTGTCCTCTATCCTATCCCATCCTCTATCCTATCCTATGCTCTATCCTATCCTATCGTCTATCCTATCCTCTATCCTATCCTATTCCTCTATCCTATCCTATCCTCTATCCTATCCTATTCCTCTATCCTATCCTATCCTCTATCCTATCCTATCCTATATCCTATCCTATCCTCTATCCTATCCTATCCTCTATCCTATCCTATCCTCTATCCTATCCTATCCTCTATCCTATCCTATCCTCTATCCTATCCTATCCTGTATCCTATCCTATCCTCTATCCTATCCTATCCTCTATCCTATCCTATCCTCTATCCTATCCTATCCTGTATCCTATCCTATCCTCTATCCTATCCTATCCTCTATCCTATCAAATCCCCTATCCTATCCTCTATCCTATCCTATCATCTATCCTCTATCCTATCCAATCCTCTATCCTATCCTATCGTCTATCCTATCCTCTATCCTATCCTATCCTCTATCCTATCCTATCCACTATCCAATCCTATCCTCTATCCTCTATCCTATCCTATCCTCTATCCTATCCTATCCTCTATTCTATCCTATCTTCTATCCTATCCTATCCTCTATCCTATCCTATGCTCTATCCCATCCTATCGTCTATCCTATCCTCTATCCTATCCTATTCCTCTATCCTATCCTATCCTCTATCCTATCCTATCCTCTATCCTATCCTATCCTCTATCCTATCCTATCCTCTATCCTATCCTATCCTCTATCCTATCCTATCCTGTATCCTATCCTATCCTCTATCCTATCCTATCCTCTATCCTATCCTATCCTCTATCCTATCCTATCCTGTATCCTATCCTATCCTCTATCCTATCCTATCCTCTATCCTATCAAATCCCCTATCCTATCCTCTATCCTATCCTATCATCTATCCTCTATCCTATCCAATCCTCTATCCTATCCTATCGTCTATCCTATCCTCTATCCTATCCTATCCTCTATCCTATCCTATCCACTATCCAATCCTATCCTCTATCCTCTATCCTATCCTATCCTCTATCCTATCCTATCCTCTATTCTATCCTATCTTCTATCCTATCCTATCCTCTATCCTATCCTATGCTCTATCCCATCCTATCGTCTATCCTATCCTCTATCCTATCCTATTCCTCTATCCTATCCTGTCCTCTATCCTATCCCATCCTCTATCCTATCCTATGCTCTATCCTATCCTATCGTCTATCCTATCCTCTATCCTATCCTATTCCTCTATCCTATCCTATCCTCTATCCTATCCTATTCCTCTATCCTATCCTATCCTCTATCCTATCCTATCCTATATCCTATCCTATCCTCTATCCTATCCTATCCTCTATCCTATCCTATCCTCTATCCTATCCGATCCTCTATCCTATCCTATCCTCTGTCCTATCCTATCCTCTATCCTATGCTATCCTCTGTCCTATCCTATCCTCTATCCTATGCTATCCTCTATCCTATCCTATCCTATATCCTATCCTATCCTCTATCCTATCCTATCCTCTATCCTATCCTATCCTCTATCCTATCCTATTCCTCTATCCTATCCTATCCTCTATCCTATCCTATCCTATATCCTATCCTATCCTCTATCCTATCCTATCCTCTATCCTATCCTATCCTCTATCCTATCCGATCCTCTATCCTATCCTATCCTCTGTCCTATCCTATCCTCTATCCTATGCTATCCTCTGTCCTATCCTATCCTCTATCCTATGCTATCCTCTATCCTATCCTCTATCCTATCCTATCGTCTATCCTATCCTCTATCCTATCCTATCCTCTATCCTATCCTATCCTCCATCCTATCCTATCCTCAATCCTATCCTTTCCTGTATCCTATCCAATCCTGTATCCTCTCCTGTCCTCTATCCTATCCTATCCTCTATTCGATCCTATCCTTTTATCTTATCCTATCCTATACTCTATCCTATCCTATCCTCTATCCTATCAAATCCCCTATCCTATCCTCTATCCTATCCTATCCTCTATCCTATCGTATCCTCTACCCTATCCCATCTTCTATCCTATCCTATCCTCTATCCTATCAAATCCCCAACCCTATCCTCTGTCCTATCCTATCCTCTATCCTATCCTATCCTCTATCGTATCCTATCCTCTATCCTATCCTATCCTCTATCCTCTATCCTATCCTATCCTCTATCCTCTATCCTATCCTATCCGCTATCCTATCCTATCGTCTATCCTATCCTCTATCCTATTCTATCCTCTATCCTATCCTATCCTCCATCCTATCCTATCCTCAATCCTATCCTTTCCTGTATCCTATCCAATCCTGTATCCTATCCTGTCCTCTATCCTATCCCATCCTCTATCCTATCCTATGTTCTATCCTATCCTATCGTCTATCCTATCCTCTATCCTATCCTATTCCTCTATCCTATCCTATCCTCTATCCTATCCTATCCTATATCCTATCCTATCCTCTATCCTATCCTATCCTCTATCCTATCCTATCCTCTATCCTATCCTATCCTCTATCCTATCCTATCCTCTATCCTATCCTATCCTCTATCCTATCCTATCCTGTATCCTATCCTATCCTCTATCCTATCCTATCCTCTATCCTATCCTATCCTCTATCCTATCCTATCCTGTATCCTATCCTATCCTCTATCCTATCCTATCCTCTATCCTATCCTATCCTCTATTCTATCCTATATTCTATCCTATCCTATCCTCTATCCTATCCTATGCTCTATCCTATCCTATGCTCTATCCCATCCTATCGTCTATCCTATCCTCTATCCTATCCTATTCCTCTATCCTATCCTATCCTCTATCCTATCCTATCCTATATCCTATCCTATCCTCTATCCTATCCTATCCTCTATCCTATCCTATCCACTATCCAATCCTATCCTCTATCCTCTATCCTATCCTATCCTCTATCCTATCCTATCCTCTATTCTATCCTATCTTCTATCCTATCCTATCCTCTATCCTATCATATGCTCTATCCCATCCTATCGTCTATTCTATCCTCTATCCTATCCTATCCTATATCCTATCCTATCCTCTATCCTATCCTATCCTCTATCCTATCCTATCCTGTATCCTATCCTATCCTCTATCCTATCCTATCCTCTATCCTATCAAATCCCCTATCCTATCCTCTATCCTATCCTATCCTATCCTGTATCCTATCCTATCCTCTATCCTATCCTATCCTCTATCCTATCCTATCGTCCATCCTATCCTATCCCCAATCCTATCCTTTCCTGTATCCTATCCAATCCTGTATCCTATCCTGTCCTCTATCCTATCCTATCCTCTATCCTATCCTATCCTCTATCCAATCCTATCTTCTATCCTATCCTATCCTCTATCCTATCAAATCCCCTACCCTATTCTCTGTCCAATCCTATCCTCTATCCTATCCTATCCTCTATCCTATCCTATCCTCTATCCTATCCTATCCTCTACCCTATCCTATCCTATCCTCTATCCTCTATCCTATCCTATCCTCTATCCTATCCTATCGTCTATCCTATCCTCTATCCTATCCTATCCTCTATCCTATCCTATCCTCCATCCTATCCTATGCTCTATCCTATCCTATCGTCTATCCTATCCTGTATCCCATCCTATTCCTCTATCCTATCCTATCCTCTACCCTATCCTATCCTATCCTCTATCCTCTATCCTATCCTATCCTCTATCCTATCCTATCTTCTATCCTATCCTATCCTCTATCCTATCCTATGCTCTATCCTATCCTATGCTCTATCCCATCCTATCGTCTATCCTATCCTCTATCCTATCCTATTCCTCTATACTATCCTATCCTCTATCCTATCCTATCCTATATCCTATCCTATCCTCTATCCTATCCTATCCTCTATCCTATCCTATCCACTATCCAATCCTATCCTCTATCCTCTATCCTATCCTATCCTCTATCCTATCCTATCCTCTATTCTATCCTATCTTCTATCCTATCCTATCCTCTATCCTATCATATGCTCTATCCCATCCTATCGTCTATCCTATCCTCTATCCTATCCTATTCCTCTATCCTATCCTATCCTCTATCCTATCCTATCCTATATCCTATCCTATCCTCTATCCTATCCTATCCTCTATCCTATCCTATCCTGTATCCTATCCTATCCTCTATCCTATCCTATCCTCTATCCTATCAAATCCCCTATCCTATCCTCTATCCTATCCTATCCTATCCTGTATCCTATCCTATCCTCTATCCTATCCTATCCTCTATCCTATCCTATCGTAAATCCTATCCTATCCCCAATCCTATCCTTTCCTGTATCCTATCCAATCCTGTATCCTATCCTGTCCTCTATCCTATCCTATCCTCTATCCTATCCTATCCTCTATCCAATCCTATCTTCTATCCTATCCTATCCTCTATCCTATCAAATCCCCTACCCTATTTTCTGTCCAATCCTATCCTCTATCCTATCCTATCCTCTATCCTATCCTATCCTCTATCCTATCCTATCCTCTATCCTATCCTATCCTCTACCCTATCCTATCCTATCCTCTATCCTCTATCCTATCCTATCCTCTATCCTATCCTATCGTCTATCCTATCCTCTATCCTATCCTATCCTCTATCCTATCCTATCCTCCATCCTATCCTATGCTCTATCCTATCCTATCGTCTATCCTATCCTGTATCCCATCCTATTCCTCTATCCTATCCTATCCTCTATCCTATCCTATCCTATATCCTATCCTATCCTCTATCCTATCCTATCCTCTATCCTATCCTATCTTCTATCCTATCCTATCCTCTATCCTATCCTATCTTCTATCCTATCCTATCCTCTATCCTATCAAATCCCCTACCCTATTCTCTGTCCAATCCTATCCTCTATCCTATCCAATCCTGTATCCTATCCTGTCCTCTATCCTATCCTATCCTGTATCCTATCCTATCCTCTATCCTATCCTATCCTCTATCCTATCCTATCTTCTATCCTATTCTATCCTCTATCCTATCAAATCCCCTATCCTATCCTCTATCCTCTATCCTATCCTATCATCTATCCTCTATCCTATCCAATCCTCTATCCTATCCTATCGTCTATCCTATCCTGTATCCTATCCTATCCTCTATCCTATCCTATCCTCCATCCTATCCTATCCTCAATCCTATCCTTTCCTGTATCCTATCCAATCCTGTATCCTATCCTGTCCTCTATCCTATCCTATCCTATATCCTATCCTATCCTCTATCCTATCCTATCTTCTATCCTATCCTATCCTCTATCCTATCAAATCCACTACCCTATTCTCTGTCCAATCCTATCCTCTATCCTATCCTATCCTCTATCCTATCTTATCCTCTATCCTATCCTATCCTCTATCCTATCCTATCCTCTATCCTATCCTATCCTCTATCCTCTATCCTATCCTATCCTCTATCCTCTATCCTATCCTATCCTCTATCCTATCCTATCGTCTATCCTATCCTCTATCCTATCCTATCCTCTATCCTACCCTATCCTCCATCCTATCCTATGCTCTATCCTATCCTATCGTCTATCCTATCCTCTATCCCATCCTATTCCTCTATCCTATCCTATCCTCTATCCTATCCTATCCTATATCCTATCCTATCCTCTATCCTATCCTATCCTCTATCCTATCCTATCCTCTATCCTATCCTATCCTCTATCCTATCGTATCCTCTATCCTATCCTATCCTATATCATATGCTATCCTCTGTCCTATCCTATCCTCTATCCTATGCTATCCTCTATCCTATCCTCTATCCTATCCTATCCTCTATCATATCCTATCCTCTATCCTATCAAATCCCCTATCCTATCCTCTATCCTATCCTATCCTGTATCCTATCCAATCCTCTATCCTATCCTCTATCCTATCCTATCCTCTATCCTATCCTATCCTCCATCCTATCCTATCCTGTATCCTATCCTATCCTCTATCCTATCCGATCCTCTATCCTATCCTATCCTCTGTCCTATCCTATCCTCTATCCTATGCTATCCTCTGTCCTATCCTATCCTCTATCCTATGCTATCCTCTATCCTATCCTCTATCCTATCCTATCGTCTATCCTATCCTCTATCCTATCCTATCCTCTATCCTATCCTATCCTCCATCCTATCCTATCCTCAATCCTATCCTTTCCTGTATCCTATCCAATCCTGTATCCTCTCCTGTCCTCTATCCTATCCTATCCTCTATTCGATCCTATCCTTTTATCTTATCCTATCCTATACTCTATCCTATCCTATCCTCTATCCTATCAAATCCCCTATCCTATCCTCTATCCTATCCTATCCTCTATCCTATCGTATCCTCTACCCTATCCCATCTTCTATCCTATCCTATCCTCTATCCTATCAAATCCCCAACCCTATCCTCTGTCCTATCCTATCCTCTATCCTATCCTATCCTCTATCGTATCCTATCCTCTATCCTATCCTATCCTCTATCCTCTATCCTATCCTATCCTCTATCCTCTATCCTATCCTATCCGCTATCCTATCCTATCGTCTATCCTATCCTCTATCCTATTCTATCCTCTATCCTATCCTATCCTCCATCCTATCCTATCCTCAATCCTATCCTTTCCTGTATCCTATCCAATCCTGTATCCTATCCTGTCCTCTATCCTATCCCATCCTCTATCCTATCCTATGTTCTATCCTATCCTATCGTCTATCCTATCCTCTATCCTATCCTATTCCTCTATCCTATCCTATCCTCTATCCTATCCTATCCTATATCCTATCCTATCCTCTATCCTATCCTATCCTCTATCCTATCCTATCCTCTATCCTATCCTATCCTCTATCCTATCCTATCCTCTATCCTATCCTATCCTGTATCCTATCCTATCCTCTATCCTATCCTATCCTCTATCCTATCCTATCCTCTATCCTATCCTATCCTGTATCCTATCCTATCCTCTATCCTATCCTATCCTCTATCCTATCCTATCCTCTATTCTATCCTATATTCTATCCTATCCTATCCTCTATCCTATCCTATGCTCTATCCTATCCTATGCTCTATCCCATCCTATCGTCTATCCTATCCTCTATCCTATCCTATTCCTCTATCCTATCCTATCCTCTATCCTATCCTATTCCTCTATCCTATCCTATCCTCTATCCTATCCTATCCTATATCCTATCCTATCCTCTATCCTATCCTATCCTCTATCCTATCCTATCCACTATCCAATCCTATCCTCTATCCTCTATCCTATCCTATCCTCTATCCTATCCTATCCTCTATTCTATCCTATCTTCTATCCTATCCTATCCTCTATCCTATCATATGCTCTATCCCATCCTATCGTCTATTCTATCCTCTATCCTATCCTATCCTATATCCTATCCTATCCTCTATCCTATCCTATCCTCTATCCTATCCTATCCTGTATCCTATCCTATCCTCTATCCTATCCTATCCTCTATCCTATCAAATCCCCTATCCTATCCTCTATCCTATCCTATCCTATCCTGTATCCTATCCTATCCTCTATCCTATCCTATCCTCTATCCTATCCTATCGTCCATCCTATCCTATCCCCAATCCTATCCTTTCCTGTATCCTATCCAATCCTGTATCCTATCCTGTCCTCTATCCTATCCTATCCTCTATCCTATCCTATCCTCTATCCAATCCTATCTTCTATCCTATCCTATCCTCTATCCTATCAAATCCCCTACCCTATTCTCTGTCCAATCCTATCCTCTATCCTATCCTATCCTCTATCCTATCCTATCCTCTATCCTATCCTATCCTCTACCCTATCCTATCCTATCCTCTATCCTCTATCCTATCCTATCCTCTATCCTATCCTATCGTCTATCCTATCCTCTATCCTATCCTATCCTCTATCCTATCCTATCCTCCATCCTATCCTATGCTCTATCCTATCCTATCGTCTATCCTATCCTGTATCCCATCCTATTCCTCTATCCTATCCTATCCTCTATCCTATCCTATCCTATATCCTATCCTATCCTCTATCCTATCCTATCCTCTATCCTATCCTATCTTCTATCCTATCCTATCCTCTATCCTATCCTATCTTCTATCCTATCCTATCCTCTATCCTATCAAATCCCCTACCCTATTCTCTGTCCAATCCTATCCTCTATCCTATCCAATCCTGTATCCTATCCTGTCCTCTATCCTATCCTATCCTGTATCCTATCCTATCCTCTATCCTATCCTATCCTCTATCCTATCCTATCTTCTATCCTATTCTATCCTCTATCCTATCAAATCCCCTATCCTATCCTCTATCCTCTATCCTATCCTATCATCTATCCTCTATCCTATCCAATCCTCTATCCTATCCTATCGTCTATCCTATCCTGTATCCTATCCTATCCTCTATCCTATCCTATCCTCCATCCTATCCTATCCTCAATCCTATCCTTTCCTGTATCCTATCCAATCCTGTATCCTATCCTGTCCTCTATCCTATCCTATCCTATATCCTATCCTATCCTCTATCCTATCCTATCTTCTATCCTATCCTATCCTCTATCCTATCAAATCCACTACCCTATTCTCTGTCCAATCCTATCCTCTATCCTATCCTATCCTCTATCCTATCTTATCCTCTATCCTATCCTATCCTCTATCCTATCCTATCCTCTATCCTATCCTATCCTCTATCCTCTATCCTATCCTATCCTCTATCCTATCCTATCGTCTATCCTATCCTCTATCCTATCCTATCCTCTATCCTACCCTATCCTCCATCCTATCCTATGCTCTATCCTATCCTATCGTCTATCCTATCCTCTATCCCATCCTATTCCTCTATCCTATCCTATCCTCTATCCTATCCTATCCTATATCCTATCCTATCCTATATCCTATCCTATCCTCTATCCTATCCTATCCTCTATCCTATCCTATCCTCTATCCTATCCTATCCTCTATCCTATCCTATCCTCTATCATATCCTATCCTCTATCCTATCAAATCCCCTATCCTATCCTCTATCCTATCCTATCCCGTATCCTATCCAATCCTCTATCCTATCCTCTATCCTATCCTATCCTCTATCCTATCCTATCCTCCATCCTATCCTATCCTGTATCCTATCCTATCCTCTATCCTATCCTATCCTCTATCCTATCTTATCCTCTATCCTATCCTATCCTCTATCCTATCCTATCCTCTATCCTATCCTATCCTCTATCCTCTATCCTATCCTATCCTCTATCCTCTATCCTATCCTATCCTCTATCCTATCCTATCGTCTATCCTATCCTCTATCCTATCCTATCCTCTATCCTCTATCCTATCCTATCCTCTATCCTCTATCCTATCCTATCCTCTATCCTATCCTATCGTCTATCCTATCCTCTATCCTATCCTATCCTCTATCCTACCCTATCCTCCATCCTATCCTATGCTCTATCCTATCCTATCGTCTATCCTATCCTCTATCCCATCCTATTCCTCTATCCTATCCTATCCTCTATCCTATCCTATCCTATATCCTATCCTATCCTCTATCCTATCCTATCCTCTATCCTATCCTATCCTCTATCCTATCCTATCCTCTATCCTATCCTATCCTCTATCCTATCCTATCCTCTATCCTATCCTATCCTCTATCCTATCCTATCCTCTATCCTATCCTATCCTCTATCATTTGCTATCCTCTGTCCTATCCTATCCTCTATCCTATGCTATCCTCTATCCTATCCTCTATCCTATCCTATCCTCCATCCTATCCTATCCTGTATCCTATCCTATCCTCTATCCTATCCTATCCTCTATCCTATCCTATCCTCTGTCCTATCCTATCCTCTATCCTATGCTATCCTCTGTCCTATCCTTTCCTGTATCCTATCCAATCCTGTATCCTATCCTGTCCTCTATCCTATCCTATCCTATATCCTATCCTATCCTCTATCCTATCCTATCTTCTATCCTATCCTATCCTCTATCCTATCAAATCCACTACCCTATTCTCTGTCCAATCCTATCCTCTATCCTATCCTATCCTCTATCCTATCTTATCCTCTATCCTATCCTATCCTCTATCCTATCCTATCCTCTATCCTATCCTATCCTCTATCCTCTATCCTATCCTATCCTCTATCCTATCCTATCGTCTATCCTATCCTCTATCCTATCCTATCCTCTATCCTACCCTATCCTCCATCCTATCCTATGCTCTATCCTATCCTATCGTCTATCCTATCCTCTATCCCATCCTATTCCTCTATCCTATCCTATCCTCTATCCTATCCTATCCTATATCCTATCCTATCCTCTATCCTATCCTATCCTCTATCCTATCCTATCCTCTATCCTATCCTATCCTCTATCCTATCCTATCCTCTATCATATCCTATCCTCTATCCTATCAAATCCCCTATCCTATCCTCAATCCTATCCTATCCCGTATCCTATCCAATCCTCTATCCTATCCTCTATCCTATCCTATCCTCTATCCTATCCTATCCTCCATCCTATCCTATCCTGTATCCTATCCTATCCTCTATCCTATCCTATCCTCTATCCTATCTTATCCTCTATCCTATCCTATCCTCTATCCTATCCTATCCTCTATCCTATCCTATCCTCTATCCTCTATCCTATCCTATCCTCTATCCTCTATCCTATCCTATCCTCTATCCTATCCTATCGTCTATCCTATCCTCTATCCTATCCTATCCTCTATCCTCTATCCTATCCTATCCTCTATCCTCTATCCTATCCTATCCTCTATCCTATCCTATCGTCTATCCTATCCTCTATCCTATCCTATCCTCTATCCTACCCTATCCTCCATCCTATCCTATGCTCTATCCTATCCTATCGTCTATCCTATCCTCTATCCCATCCTATTCCTCTATCCTATCCTATCCTCTATCCTATCCTATCCTATATCCTATCCTATCCTCTATCCTATCCTATCCTCTATCCTATCCTATCCTCTATCCTATCCTATCCTCTATCCTATCCTATCCTCTATCCTATCCTATCCTCTATCCTATCCTATCCTCTATCCTATCCTATCCTCTATCCTATCCTATCCTCTATCATATGCTATCCTCTGTCCTATCCTATCCTCTATCCTATGCTATCCTCTATCCTATCCTCTATCCTATCCTATCCTCCATCCTATCCTATCCTGTATCCTATCCTATCCTCTATCCTATCCTATCCTCTATCCTATCCTATCCTCTGTCCTATCCTATCCTCTATCCTATGCTATCCTCTGTCCTATCCTATCCTCTATCCTATGCTATCCTCTATCCTATCCTCTATCCTATCCTATCGTCTATCCTATCCTCTATCCTATCCTATCCTCTATCCTATCCTATCCTCCATCCTATCCTATCCTCAATCCTATCCTTTCCTGTATCCTATCCAATCCTGTATCCTCTCCTGTCCTCTATCCTATCCTATCCTCTATTCGATCCTATCCTTTTATCTTATCCTATCCTATACTCTATCCTATCCTATCCTCTATCCTATCAAATCCCCTATCCTATCCTCTATCCTATCCTACCCTCCATCCTATCGTATCCTCTATCCTATCCCATCTTCTATCCTATCCTATCCTCTATCCTATCAAATCCCCAACCCTATCCTCTGTCCTATCCTATCCTCTATCCTATCCTATCCTCTATCGTATCCTATCCTCTATCCTATCCTATCCTGTATCCTCTATCCTATCCTATCCTCTATCCTATCCTATCCTATATCCTATCCTATCCTCTATCCTATCCTATCCTCTATCCTATCCTATCCTCTATCCTATCCTATCCTCTATCCTATCCTATCCTCTATCCTATCCTATCCTCTATCCTATCCTATCCTCTATCCTATCCTATCCTCTATCATATGCTATCCTCTGTCCTATCCTATCCTCTATCCTATGCTATCCTCTATCCTATCCTCTATCCTATGCTATCCTCTATCCTATCCTCTATCCTATCCTATCCTCCATCCTATCCTATCCTGTATCCTATCCTATCCTCTGTCCTATCCTATCCTCTATCCTATGCTATCCTCTGTCCTATCCTATCCTCTATCCTATGCTATCCTCTATCCTATCCTCTATCCTATCCTATCGTCTATCCTATCCTCTATCCTATCCTATCCTCTATCCTATCCTATCCTCCATCCTATCCTATCCTCAATCCTATCCTTTCCTGTATCCTATCCAATCCTGTATCCTCTCCTGTCCTCTATCCTATCCTATCCTCTATTCGATCCTATCCTTTTATCTTATCCTATCCTATACTCTATCCTATCCTATCCTCTATCCTATCAAATCCCCTATCCTATCCTCTATCCTATCCTATCCTCTATCCTATCGTATCCTCTATCCTATCCCATCTTCTATCCTATCCTATCCTCTATCCTATCAAATCCCCAACCCTATCCTCTGTCCTATCCTATCCTCTATCCTATCCTATCCTCTATCGTATCCTATCCTCTATCCTATCCTATTCTCTATCCTCTATCCTATCCTATCCTCTATCCTCTATCCTATCCTATCCTCCATCCTATCCTATCCTGTATCCTATCCTATCCTCTATCCTATCCTATTCTCTATCCTATCCTATCCTCTGTCCTATCCTATCCTCTATCCTATGCTATCCTCTGTCCTATCCTATCCTCTATCCTATGCTATCCTCTATCCTATCCTCTATCCTATCCTATCGTCTATCCTATCCTCTATCCTATCCTATCCTCCATCCTATCCTATCCTCAATCCTATCCTTTAATGTATCCTATCCAATCCTGTATCCTCTCCTGTCCTCTATCCTATCCTATCCTCTATTCTATCCTATCCTTTTATCTTATCCTATCCTATACTCTATCCTATCCTATCCTCTATCCTATCAAATCCCCTATCCTATCCTCTATCCTATCCTATCCTCTATCCTATCGTATCCTCTATCCTATCCCATCTTCTATCCTATCCTATCCTCTATCCTATCAAATCCCCAACCCTATCCTCTGTCCTATCCTATCCTCTATCCTATCCTATCCTCTATCGTATCCTATCCTCTATCCTATCCTATCCTCTATCCTCTATCCTATCCTATCCGCTATCCTATCCTATCGTCTATCCTATCCTCTATCCTATTCTATCCTCTATCCTATCCTATCCTCCATCCTATCCTATCCTCAATCCTATCCTTTCCTGTATCCTATCCAATCCTGTATCCTATCCTGTCCTCTATCCTATCCCATCCTCTATCCTATCCTATGCTCTATCCTATCCTATCGTCTATCCTATCCTCTATCCTATCCTATTCCTCTATCCTATCCTATCCTCTATCCTATCCTATTCCTCTATCCTATCCTATCCTCTATCCTATCCTATCCTATATCCTATCCTATCCTCTATCCTATCCTATCCTCTATCCTATCCTATCCTCTATCCTATCCTATCCTCTATCCTATCCTATCCTCTATCCTATCCTATCCTGTATCCTATCCTATCCTCTATCCTATCCTATCCTCTATCCTATCCTATCCTCTATCCTATCCTATCCTGTATCCTATCCTATCCTCTATCCTATCCTATCCTCTATCCTATCAAATCCCCTATCCTATCCTCTATCCTATCCTATCATCTATCCTCTATCCTATCCAATCCTCTATCCTATCCTATCGTCTATCCTATCCTCTATCCTATCCTATCCTCTATCCTATCCTATCCACTATCCAATCCTATCCTCTATCCTCTATCCTATCCTATCCTCTATCCTATCCTATCCTCTATTCTATCCTATCTTCTATCCTATCCTATCCTCTATCCTATCCTATGCTCTATCCCATCCTATCGTCTATCCTATCCTCTATCCTATCCTATCCTCTATCCTATCCTATCCTCTATCCTCTATCCTATCCTATCCTCTATCCTCTATCCTATCCTATCCTCTATCCTATCCTATCGTCTATCCTATCCTCTATCCTATCCTATCCTCTATCCTACCCTATCCTCCATCCTATCCTATGATCTATCCTATCCTATCGTCTATCCTATCCTCTATCCCATCCTATTCCTCTATCCTATCCTATCCTCTATCCTATCCTATCCTATATCCTATCCTATCCTCTATCCTATCCTATCCTCTATCCTATCCTATCCTCTATCCTATCCTATCCTCTATCCTATCCTATCCTCTATCCTATCCTATCCTCTGTCCTATCCTATCCTCTATCCTATGCTATCCTCTGTCCTATCCTATCCTCTATCCTATGCTATCCTCTATCCTATCCTCTATCCTATCCTATCGTCTATCCTATCCTCTATCCTATCCTATCCTCTATCCTATCCTATCCTCCATCCTATCCTATCCTCAATCCTATCCTTTCCTGTATCCTATCCAATCCTGTATCCTCTCCTGTCCTCTATCCTATCCTATCCTCTATTCGATCCTATCCTTTTATCTTATCCTATCCTATACTCTATCCTATCCTATCCTCTATCCTATCAAATCCCCTATCCTATCCTCTATCCTATCCTATCCTCTATCCTATCGTATCCTCTATCCTATCCCATCTTCTATCCTATCCTATCCTCTATCCTATCCTATCCTCTATCGTATCCTATCCTCTATCCTATCCTATCCTCTATCCTCTATCCTTTCCTATCCTCTATCCTCTATCCTATCCTATCCGCTATCCTATCCTATCGTCTATCCTATCCTCTAGCCTATCCTATCCTCTATCCTATCCTATCCTCCATCCTATCCTATCCTCAATCCTATCCTTTCCTGTATCCTATCCAATCCTGTATCCTATCCTGTCCTCTATCCTATCCCATCCTCTATCCTATCCTATGCTCTATCCTATCCTATCGTCTATCCTATCCTCTATCCTATCCTATTCCTCTATCCTATCCTATCCTCTATCCTATCCTATCCTATATCCTATCCTATCCTCTATCCTATCCTATCCTCTATCCTATCCTATCCTCTATCCTATCCTATCCTCTATCCTATCCTATCCTCTATCCTATCCTATCTTCTATCCTATCCTATCCTCTATCCTATCCTATCCTCTATCCTATCCTATCCTCTATCCTATCCTATCCTGTATCCTATCCTATCCTCTATCCTATCCTATCCTCTATCCTATCAAATCCCCTATCCTATCCTCTATCCTATCCTATCATCTATCATCTATCCTATCCAATCCTCTATCCTATCCTATCGTCTATCCTATCCTCTATCCTATCCTATCCTCTATCCTATCCTATCCACTATCCAATCCTATCCTCTATCCTCTATCCTATCCTATCCTCTATCCTATCCTATCCTCTATCCTATCCTATCGTCCATCCTATCCTATCCCCAATCCTATCCTTTCCTGTATCCTATCCAATCCTGTATCCTATCCTATCCTCTATCCAATCCTATCTTCTATCCTATCCTATCCTCTATCCTATCAAATCCCCTACCCTATTCTCTGTCCAATCCTATCCTCTATCCTATCCTATCCTCTATCCTATCCTATCCTCTATCCTATCCTATCCACTACCCTATCCTATCCTCTATCCTCTATCCTATCCTATCCTCTATCCTCTATCCTATCCTATCCTCTATCCTATCCTATCGTCTATCCTATCCTCTATCCTATCCTATCCTCTATCCTATCCTATCCTCCATCCTATCCTATGCTCTATCCTATCCTATCGTCTATCCTATCCTGTATCCCATCCTATTCCTCTATCCTATCCTATCCTCTATCCTATCCTATCCTATATCCTATCCTATCCTCTATCCTATCCTATCCTCTATCCTATCCTATCCTCTATCCTATCAAATCCCCTACCCTATTCTCTGTCCAATCCTATCCTCTATCCTATCCAATCCTGTATCCTATCCTGTCCTCTATCCTATCCTATCCTCTATCCTATCCTATCCTCTATCCTATCCTATCCTCTATCCTATCCTATCTTCTATCCTATCCTATCCTCTATCCTATCAAATCCCCTATCCTATCCTCTATCCTCTATCCTATCCTATCATCTATCCTCTATCCTATCCAATCATCTATCCTATCCTATCGTCTATCCTATCCTGTATCCTATCCTGTCCTCTATCCAATCCTATCCTCTATCCTATCCAATCCTGTATCCTATCCTGTCCTCTATCCTATCCTATCCTCTATCCTATCCTATCCTCTATCCTATCCTATCCTCTATCCTATCCTATCTTCTATCCTATCCTATCCTCTATCCTATCAAATCCACTACCCTATTCTCTGTCCAATCCTATCCTCTATCCTATCCTATCCTCTATCCTATCTTATCCTCTATCCTATCCTATCCTCTATCCTATCCTATCCTCTATCCTATCCTATCCTCTATCCTATCTTATCCTCTATCCTATCCTATCCTCTATCCTATCCTATCCTCTATCCTATCCTATCCTCTATCCTCTATCCTATCCTATCCTCTATCCTCTATCCTATCCTATCCTCTATCCTATCCTATCGTCTATCCTATCCTCTATCCTATCCTATCCTCTATCCTACCCTATCCTCCATCCTATCCTATGCTCTATCCTATCCTATCGTCTATCCTATCCTCTATCCCATCCTATTCCTCTATCCTATCCTATCCTCTATCCTATCCAATCCTGTATCCTATCCTGTCCTCTATCCTATCCTATCCTCTATCCTATCCTATCCTCTATCCTATCCTATCCTCTATCCTATCCTATCTTCTATCCTATCCTATCCTCTATCCTATCAAATCCCCTATCCTATCCTCTATCCTCTATCCTATCCTATCATCTATCCTCTATCCTATCCAATCCTCTATCCTATCCTATCGTCTATCCTATCCTGTATCCTATCCTATCGTCTATCCTATCCTGTATCCTATCCTATCCTCTATCCTATCCTATCCTCCATCCTATCCTATCCTCAATCCTATCCTTTCCTGTATCCTATCCAATCCTGTATCCTATCCTGTCCTCTATCCTATCCTATCCTATATCCTATTCTATCCTCTATCCTATCCTATCTTCTATCCTATCCTATCCTCTATCCTATCAAATCCACTACCCTATTCTCTATCCTATCCTATCCTCTATCCTATCCTATCCTCTATCCTATCCTATCCTCTATCCTATCCTATCCTCTGTCCTATCCTATCCTCTATCCTATGCTATCCTCTGTCCTATCCTATCCTCTATCCTATGCTATCCTCTATCCTATCCTCTATCCTATCCTATCGTCTATCCTATCCTCTATCCTATCCTATCCTCTATCCTATCCTATCCTCCATCCTATCCTATCCTCAATCCTATCCTTTCCTGTATCCTATCCAATCCTGTATCCTCTCCTGTCCTCTATCCTATCCTATCCTCTATTCGATGCTATCCTTTTATCTTATCCTATCCTATACTCTATCCTATACTATCCTCTATCCTATCAAATCCCCTATCCTATCCTCTATCCTATCCTATCCTCTATCCTATCGTATCCTCTATCCTATCCCATCTTCTATCCTATCCTATCCTCTATCCTATCAAATCCCCAACCCTATCCTCTGTCCTATCCTATCCTCTATCCTATCCTATCCTCTATCGTATCCTATCCTCTATCCTATCCTATCCTCTATCCTCTATCCTATCCTATCCTCTATCCTCTATCCTATCCTATCCGCTATCCTATCATATCGTCTATCCTATCCTCTATCCTATCCTATCCTCCATCCTATCCTCCATCCTATCCTATCCTCAATCCTATCCTTTCCTGTATCCTATCCAATCCTGTATCCTATCCAATCCTGTATCCTATCCTGTCCTCTATCCTATCCTATCCTCTATTCTATCCTATCTTCTATCCTATCCTATCCTCTATCCTATCCTATCCTCTATCCTATCCAATCCTCTATCCTATCCTATCGTCTATCCTATCCTCTATCCTATCCTATCCTCTATCCTATCCTATCCTCCATCCTATCCTATCCTCAATCCTATCCTTTCCTGTATCCTATCCAATCCTGTATCCTATCCTGTCCTCTATCCTATCCTATCCTCTATCCTATCCTATCCTCTATCCTATCCTATCCTGCATCCTATCCTATCCTCTGTCCTATCCTATCCTCTATCCTATCCTATCCTCTATCCTATCCTATCATCTATCCTCTATCCTATCCTATCCTGTATCCTATCCTATCCTCTATCCTATCCTATCCTCTATCCTATCAAATCCCCTATCCTATCCTGTATCCTATCCTATCCTATCCTGTATCCTATCCTATCCTCTATCCTATCCTATCGTCTATCCTATCCTCTATCCTATCCTATCCTCTGTCCTATCCTATCCTCTATCGTATCCTATCCTCTATCCTATCCTATCCTCTATCCTATCCTATCCTCTATCCCCTATCCTATCCTATCCTCTATCCTCTATCCTATCCTATCCTCTATCCTATCCTATCGTCTATCCTATCCTCTATCCTATCCTATCCTCTATCCTATCCTATCCTCCATCCTATCCTATCCTCAATCCTATCCTTTCCTGTATCCTATCCAATCCTGTATCCTATCCTGTCCTCTATCCTATCCTATCCTCTATCCTATCCTATGCTCTATCCTATCCTATCGTCTATCCTATCCTCTATCCTATCCTATTCCTCTATCCTATCCTATGCTCTATCCTATCCTATAGTCTATCCTATCCTCTATCCTATACTATTCCTCTATCATATCCTATCCTCTATCCTATCCTCTATCCTATCCTCTATCCTATCCTATCCTCTATCCTATCCTATCCTCCATCCTATCCTATCCTCAATCCTATCCTTTCCTGTATCCTATCCAATCCTGTATCCTACCCTGTCCTCTATCCTATCCTATCCTCTATCCTATCCTATCCTCTATCCTATCCTATCTTTTATCCTACCTTATCATCTATCCTATCAAATCCCCTATCCTATCCTCTATCCTATCCTATCCTCTATCCTATCCTATCCTCTATCCTATCCTATCCTCTATCCTATCCTATCCTCCATCCTATCCTTTCCTGTATCCTATCCAATCCTGTATCCTATCCTGTCCTCTATCCTATCCTATCCTCTATCCTATCCTATCCTCTATCCTATCCTATCCTGCATCCTATCCTATCCTCTGTCCTATCCTATCGTCTATCCTATCCTATCCTCTATCCTATCCTATCATCTATCCTCTATCCTATCCTATTAAATCCCCTATCCTATCCTCTATCCTACCCTATCCTCTGTCCTATACTATCCTCCATCCTATCCTATCCTCAATCCTATCCTTTCCTGTATCCTATCCAATCCTGTATCCTATCCTGTCCTCTATCCTATCCCATCCTCTATCCTATCCTATGCTCTATCCTATCCTATGCTCTATCCTATCCTATCGTCTATCCTATCCTCTATCCTATCCTATTCCTCTATCCTATCCTATCCTCTATCCTATCCTATCCTATATCCTATCCTGTCCTCTATCCTATCCTATCCTCTATCCTATCCTATCCTCTATCCTATCCTATCCTCTATCCTATCCTATCCTCTATCCTATCCTATCCTGTATCCTATCCTATCCTCTATCCTATCCTATCCTCTATCCTATCCTATCCTCTATCCTATCCTATCCTGTATCCTATCCTATCCTCTATCCTATCCTATCCTCTATCCTATCAAATCCCCTATCCTATCCTCTATCCTATCCTATCATCCATCCTCTATCCTATCCAATCCTCTATCCTATCCTATCGTCTATTCTATCCTCTATCCTATCCTATCCTCTATCCTATCCTATCCACTATCCAATCCTATCCTCTATCCTCTATCCTATCCTATCCTCTATCCTATCCTATCCTCTATTCTATCCTATCTTCTATCCTATCCTATCCTCTATCCTATCCTATGCTCTATCCTATCCTATCGTCTATCCTATCCTCTATCCTATCCTATTCCTCTATCCTATCCTATCCTCTATCCTATCCTATCCTATATCCTATCCTATCCTCTATCCTATCCTATCCTCTATCCTATCCTATCCTCTATCCTATCCTATCCTATATCCTATCCTATCCTCTATCCTATCCTCTATCCTATCCTATCCTCTATCCTATCCTATCCTCTATCCTATCCTATCCTCTATCCTATCCTATCCTCTATCCTATCCTATCCTGTATCCTATCCTATCCTCTATCCTATCCTATCCTCTATCCTATCCTATCCTCTATCCTATCCTATCCTGTATCCTATCCTATCCTCTATCCTATCCTATCCTCTATCCTATCAAATCCCCTATCCTATCCTCTATCCTATCCTATCATCTATCCTCTATCCTATCCAATCCTCTATCCTATCCTATCGTCTATCCTATCCTCTATCCTATCCTATCCTCTATCCTATCCTATCCACTATCCAATCCTATCCTCTATCCTCTATCCTATCCTATCCTCTATCCTATCCTATCCTCTATTCTATCCTATCTTCTATCCTATCCTATCCTCTATCCTATCCTATGCTCTATCCTATCCTATCGTCTATCCTATCCTCTATCCTATCCTATTCCTCTATCCTATCCTATCCTCTATCCTATCCTATCCTATATCCTATCCTATCCTCTATCCTATCCTATCCTCTATCCTATCCTATCCTCTATCCTATCCTATCCTCTATCCTATCCTATCCTCTATCCTATCCTATCCTGTATCCTATCCTATCCTCTATCCTATCCTATCCTCTATCCTATCCTATCCTCTATCCTATCCTATCCTGTATCCTATCCTATCCTCTATCCTATCCTATCCTCTATCCTATCAAATCCCCTATCCTATCCTCTATCCTATCCTATCCTATCCTGTATCCTATCCTATCCTCTATCCTATCCTATCGTCTATCCTATCCTCTATCCTATCCTATCCTCTATCCTATCCTATCCACTATCCAATCCTATCCTCTATCCTCTATCCTATCCTATCCTCTATCCTATCCTATCCTCTATTCTATCCTATCCTCTATCCTATGCTATCCTCTATCCTATCCTCTATCCTATCCTATCGTCTATCCTATCCTCTATCCTATCCTATCCTCTATCCTATCCTATCCTCCATCCTATCCTATCCTCAATCCTATCCTTTCCTGTATCCTATCCAATCCTGTATCCTCTCCTGTCCTCTATCCTATCCTATCCTCTATTCGATCCTATCCTTTTATCTTATCCTATCCTATACTCTATCCTATCCTATCCTCTATCCTATCAAATCCCCTATCCTATCCTCTATCCTATCCTATCCTCTATCCTATCGTATCCTCTATCCTATCCCATCTTCTATCCTATCCTATCCTCTATCCTATCAAATCCCCAACCCTATCCTCTGTCCTATCCTATCCTCCATCCTATCCTATCCTCTATCGTATCCTATCCTCTATCCTATCCTATCCTCTATCCTCTATCCTATCCTATCCTCTATCCTCTATCCTATCCTATCCGCTATCCTATCCTATCGTCTATCCTATCCTCTATCCTATCCTATCCTCTATCCTATCCTATCCTATATCCTATCCTATCCTCTATCCTATCCTATCCTCTATCCTATCCTATCCTCTATCCTATCCTATCCTATATCCTATCCTATCCTCTATCCTATCCTATCCTCTATCCTATCCTATCCTCTATCCTATCCTATCCTCTATCCTATCCTATCCTCTATCCTATCCTATCCTGTATCCTATCCTATCCTCTATCCTATCCTATCCTCTATCCTATCCTATCCTCTATCCTATCCTATCCTGTATCCTATCCTATCCTCTATCCTATCCTATCCTCTATCCTATCAAATCCCCTATCCTATCCTCTATCCTATCCTATCATCTATCCTCTATCCTATCCAATCCTCTATCCTATCCTATCGTCTATCCTATCCTCTATCCTATCCTATCCTCTATCCTATCCTATCCACTATCCAATCCTATCCTCTATCCTCTATCCTATCCTATCCTCTATCCTATCCTATCCTCTATTCTATCCTATCTTCTATCCTATCCTATCCTCTATCCTATCCTATGCTCTATCCTATCCTATCGTCTATCCTATCCTCTATCCTATCCTATTCCTCTATCCTATCCTATCCTCTATCCTATCCTATCCTATATCCTATCCTATCCTCTATCCTATCCTATCCTCTATCCTATCCTATCCTCTATAATATCCTATCCTCTATCCTATCCTATCCTCTATCCTATCCTATCCTGTATCCTATCCTATCCTCTATCCTATCCTATCCTCTATCCTATCCTATCCTCTATCCTATCCTATCCTGTATCCTATCCTATCCTCTATCCTATCCTATCCTCTATCCTATCAAATCCCCTATCCTATCCTCTATCCTATCCTATCCTCTATCCTATCGTATCCTCTATCCTATCCCATCTTCTATCCTATCCTATCCTCTATCCTATCAAATCCCCAACCCTATCCTCTGTCCTATCCTATCCTCCATCCTATCCTATCCTCTATCGTATCCTATCCTCTATCCTATCCTATCCTCTATCCTCTATCCTATCCTATCCTCTATCCTCTATCCTATCCTATCCGCTATCCTATCCTATCGTCTATCCTATCCTCTATCCTATCCTATCCTCTATCCTATCCTATCCTCCATCCTATCCTATCCTCAATCCTATCCTTTCCTGTATCCTATCCAATCCTGTATCCTATCCTATGCTCTATCCTATCCTATCGTTTATCCTATCCTCTATTATATCCTATTCCTCTATCCTATCCTATCCTCTATCCTATCCTATCCTATATCCTATCCTATCCTCTATCCTATCCTATCCTCTATCCTATCCTATCCTCTATCCTATCCTATCCTCTATCCTATCCTATCCTCTATCCTATCCTATCCTGTATCCTATCCTATCCTGTATCCTATCCTATCCTCTATCCTATCCTATCCTCTATCCTATCCTATCCTCTATCCTATCCTATCCTGTATCCTATCCTATCCTCTATCCTATCCTATCCTCTATCCTATCAAATCCCCTATCCTATCCTCTATCCTATCCTATCATCTATCCTCTATCCTATCCAATCCTCTATCCTATCCTATCGCCTATCCTATCCTCTATCCTATCCTATCCTCTATCCTATCCTATCCACTATCCAATCCTATCCTCTATCCTCTATCCTATCCTATCCTCTATCCTATCCTATCCTCTACTCTATCCTATCTTCTATCCTATCCTATCCTCTATCCTATCCTATGCTCTATCCTATCCTATCGTCTATCCTATCCTCTATCCTATCCTATTCCTCTATCCTATCCTATCCTCTATCCTATCCTATCCTATATCCTATCCTATCCTCTATCCTATCCTATCCTCTATCCTATCCTATCCTCTATCCTATCCTATCCTCTATCCTATCCTATCCTGTATCCTATCCTATCCTCTATCCTATCCTATCCTCTATTCTATCCTATCCTCTATCCTATCCTATCCTGTATCCTATCCTATCCTCTATCCTATCCTATCCTCTATCCTATCAAATCCCCTATCCTATCCTGTATCCTATCCTATCCTATCCTGTATCCTATCCTATCCTCTATCCTATCCTATCGTCTATCCTATCCTCTATCCTATCCTATCCTCTATCCTATCCTATCCACTATCCAATCCTATCCTCTATCCTCTATCCTATCCTATCCTCCATCCTATCCTATCCTCAATCCTATCCTTTCCTGTATCCTATCCAATCCTGTATCCTATCCTGTCCTCTATCCTATCCTATCCTCTATCCTATCCTATCCTCTATCCTATCCTGCATCCTATCCTATCCTCTGTCCCATCCTATCCTCTATCCTATCCTATCCTGTATCCTATCCTATCCTATCCTGTATCCTATCCTATCCTCTATCCTATCCTATCGTCTATCCTATCCTCTATCCTATCCTATCCTCTGTCCTATCCTATCCTCTATCGTATCCTATCCTCTATCCTATCCTATCCTCTATCCTATCCTATCCTGTATCCTATCCTATCCTCTATCCTATCCTATCCTCTATCCTATCCTATCCTCTATCCTATCCTATCTTTTATCCTACCTTATCATCTATCCTATCAAATCCCCTATCCTATCCTCTATCCTATCCTATCCTCTATCCTATCCTATCCTCTATCCTATCCTATCCTCTATCCTATCCTATCCTCCATCCTATCCTTTCCTGTATCCTATCCAATCCTGTATCCTATCCTGTCCTCTATCCTATCCTATCCTCTATCCTATCCTATCCTCTATCCTATCCTATCCTGCATCCTATCCTATCCTCTGTCCTATCCTATCCTCTATCCTATCCTATCCTCTATCCTATCCTATCATCTATCCTCTATCCTATCCTATTAAATCCCCTATCCTATCCTCTATCCTACCCTATCCTCTGTCCTATACTATCCTCCATCCTATCCTATCCTCAATCCTATCCTTTCCTGTATCCTATCCAATCCTGTATCCTATCCTGTCCTCTATCCTATCCTATGCTCTATCCTATCCTATGCTCTATCCTATCCTATCGTCTATCCTATCCTCTATTCTATCCTCTTCCTCTATCCTATCCTATCCTCTATCCTATCCTATCCTATATCCTATCCTATCCTCTATCCTATCCTATCCTCTATCCTATCCTATTCTCTATCCTATCCTATCCTCTATCCTATCCTATCCTCTATCCTATCAAATCCCCTATCCTATCCTCTATCCTATCCTATCATCCATCCTCTATCCTATCCAATCCTCTATCCTATCCTATCGTCTATTCTATCCTCTATCCTATCCTATCCTCTATCCTATCCTATCCACTATCCAATCCTATCCTCTATCCTCTAACCTATCCTATCCTCTATCCTATCCTATCCTCTATTCTATCCTATCTTCTATCCTATCTTCTATCCTATCCTATCCTCTATCCTATCCTATGCTCTATCCTATCCTATCGTCTATCCTATCCTCTATCCTATCCTATTCCTCTATCCTATCCTATCCTCTATCCTATCCTATCCTATATCCTATCCTATCCTCTATCCTATCCTATCCTCTATCCTATCCTATCCTCTATCCTATCCTATCCTCTATCCTATCCTATCCTGTATCCTATCCTATCCTCTATCCTATCCTATCCTCTATCCTATCCTATCCTCTATCCTATCCTATCCTCTATCCTATCCTATCCTCTATCCTATCCTATCCTCTATCCTATCCTATCGTCTATCCTATCCTCTGTCCTATCCCATCCTCTATCCTATCCTATCCACTATCCAATCCTATCCTCTATCCTCTATCCTATCCTATCCTCTATCCTATCCTATCCTCTATTCTATCCTATCTTCTATCCTATCCTACCCTCTATCCTATCCTATCCTCTATCGTATCCAATCCTCTATCCTATCCTATCGTCTATCCTATCCTCTATCCTATCCTATCCTCTATCCTATCCTATCCTCCATCCTATCCTATCCTCAATCCTATCCTTTCCTGTATCCTATCCAATCCTGTATCCTATCCTGTCCTCTATCCTATCCTATCCTCTATCCTATCCTATCCTCTATCGTATCCTATCCTGCATCCTATCCTATCCTCTGTCCTATCCTATCCTCTATCCTATAATATCCTCTATCCTATCCTTTCATCTATCCTCTATCCTATCCTATCCTGTATCCTATCCTATCCTCTATCCTATCCTATCCTCTATCCTATCAAATCCCCTATCCTATCCTGTATCCTATCCTATCCTATCCTGTATCCTATCCTATCCTCTATCCTATCCTATCGTCTATCCTATCCTCTATCCTATCCTATCCTCTATCCTATCCTATCCTCCATCCTATCCTATCCTCAATCCTATCCTTTCCTGTATCCTATCCAATCCTATATCCTATCCTGTCCTCTATCCTATCCTATCCTCTATCCTATCCTATCCTCTATCCTATCCTATCTTCTATCCTATCCTATCCTCTATCCTATCAAATCACCTACCCTATTCTCTGTCCTATCCTATCCTCTATCCTATCCTATCCTCTATCCTATCCTATCCTCTATCCTATCCTATCCTCTATCCTATCCTATCCTCTATTCTATCCTATCCTCTATCCTATCCTATCCTCTATCCTATCCTATCCTCTATCCTATCCTATCCTCTATCCTATCCTATCCTCTATCCTCTATCGTATCCTTTCCTCTATCCTCTATCCTCTATCCTATCCTATCCTATCGTCTATCCTATCGTCTATCCTATCCTCTATCCTATCCTATCCTATCGTCTATCCTATCCTCTATCCTATCCTCTATCCTCTATCCTATCCTATCCTCCATCCTATCCTATCCTCAATCCTATCCTATCCTCAATCCTATCGTTTCCTGTATCCTATCCAATCCTGTATCCTATCCTGTCCTCTATCCTATCCTATCCTCTATCCTATCCTATGCTCTATCCTATCCTATCGTCTATCCTATCCTCTATCCTATCCTATTCCTCTATCCTAACCTATCCTCTATCCTATCCTATCCTATATCCTATCCTATCCTCTATCCTATCCTATCCTCTATCCTATCCTATCCTCTATCCTATCCTATCCTCTATCCTATCCTATCCTCTATCCTATCCTATCCTCTATCCTATCCTATCCTCTATCCTATCCTATCCTCTATCCTATCCTATCCTCTATCCTATCCTATCCTCTATCCTATCCTATCCTCTATCCTATCCTATCCTCTATCCTATCCTATCCTCTATCCTATCCTATCCTCTATCCTATCCTATCCTCTATCCTATCCTATCCTCTATCCTATCCTATCCTCTATCCTATCCTATCCTCTATCCTATCCTATCCTCTATCCTATCCTATCCTCTATCCTATCCTATCCTCTATCCTATCCTATCCTCTATCCTATCCTATCCTCTATCCTATCCTATCCTCTATCCTATCCTATCCTCTATCCTATCCTATCCTCTATCCTATCCTATCCTCTATCCTATCAAATCCCCTATCCTATCCTCTATCCTATCCTATCCTGTATCCTATCCAATCCTCTATCCTATCCTCTATCCTATCCTATCCTCTATACTATCCTATCCTCCATCCTATCCTATCCTGTATCCTATCCTATCCTCTATCCTATCCTATCCTCTATCCTATCCTATCCTCTGTCCTATCCTATCCTCCATATTATCCTATCCTCTATCCTATCCTATCCTCTATCCTATCCTATCCTCTATCCTATCCTATCCTCTATCCTATCCTATCCTCTATCCTATCCTATCCTCTATCCTATCCTATCCTCTATCCTATCCTATCCTCTATCCTATCCTATCCTCTATCCTATCCTATCCTCTATCCTATCCTATCCTCTATCCTATCCTATCCTCTATCCTATCCTATCCTCTATCCTATCCTATCCTCTATCCTATCCTATCCTCTATGCTATCCTATCCTCTATCCTATCCTATCCTCTATCCTATCAAATCCCCTATCCTATCCTCTATCCTATCCTATCCTGTATCCTATCCTATCCTCTATCCTATCCTATCCTATATCCTATCCTATCCTCTATCCTATCCTATCCTCTATCCTATCCTATCCTCTATCCTATCCTATCCTCTATCCTATCCTATCCTCTATCCTATCCTATCCTGTATCCTATCCTATCCTCTATCCTATCCTATCCTCTATCCTATCCTATCCTCTATCCTATCCTCTATCCTATCCTATCCTGTATCCTATCCTATCCTCTATCCTATCCTATCCTCTATCCTATCCTATCCTCTATCCTATCAAATCCCCTATCCTATCCTCTATCCTATCCTATCATCCATCCTCTATCCTATCCAATCCTCTATCCTATCCTATCCTCTATCCTATCCTATCCACTATCCAATCCTATCCTCTATCCTCTATCCTATCCTATCCTCCTCTATCCTATCCTATCCTCTATTCTATCCTATCTTCTATCCTATCCTATCCTCTATCCTATCCTATGCTCTATCCTATCCTATCGTCTATCCTATCCTCTATCCTATCCTATTCCTCTATCCTATCCTATCCTCTATCCTATCCTATCCTATATCCTATCCTATCCTCTATCCTATCCTATCCTCTATCCTATCGTATCCTCTATCCTATCCTATCCTCTATCCTATCCTATCCTGTATCCTATCCTATCCTCTATCCTATCCTATCCTCTATCCTATCCTATCCTCTATCCTATCCTATCCTCTATCCTATCCTATCCTCTATCCTATCCTATCC
This sequence comes from Halictus rubicundus, assembly GCF_050948215.1. Taxonomy (NCBI): domain Eukaryota; kingdom Metazoa; phylum Arthropoda; class Insecta; order Hymenoptera; family Halictidae; genus Halictus; species Halictus rubicundus. The sequence goes on from NW_027488779.1 coordinate 109,800, forward strand.
TCTATCCTATCCTATCCTCTATCCTATCCTATCGTCTATCCTATCCTCTATCCTATCCTATCCTCTATCCTATCCTATCCACTATCCAATCCTATCCTCTATCCTCTATCCTATCCTATCCTCTATCCTATCCTATCCTCTATTCTATCCTATCTTCTATCCTATCCTATCCTCTATCCTCTATCCTATCCTATCCTCTATCCTCTATCCTATCCTATCCGCTATCCTATCCTATCGTCTATCCTATCCTCTATCCTATCCTATCCTCTATCCTATCCTATCCTATATCCTATCCTATCCTCTATCCTATCCTATCCTCTATCCTATCCTATCCTCTATCCTATCCTATCCTATATCCTATCCTATCCTCTATCCTATCCTATCCTCTATCCTATCCTATCCTCTATCCTATCCTATCCTCTATCCTATCCTATCCTCTATCCTATCCTATCCTGTATCCTATCCTATCCTTTATCCTATCCTATCCTCTATCCTATCCTATCCTCTATCCTATCCTATCCTGTATCCTATCCTATCCTCTATCCTATCCTATCCTCTATCCTATCAAATCCCCTATCCTATCCTCTATCCTATCCTATCATCTATCCTCTATCCTATCCAATCCTCTATCCTATCCTATCGTCTATCCTATCCTCTATCCTATCCTATCCTCTATCCTATCCTATCCACTATCCAATCCTATCCTCTATCCTCTATCCTATCCTATCCTCTATCCTATCCTATCCTCTATTCTATCCTATCTTCTATCCTATCCTATCCTCTATCCTATCCTATGCTCTATCCTATCCTATCGTCTATCCTATCCTCTATCCTATCCTATTCCTCTATCCTATCCTATCCTCTATCCTATCCTATCCTATATCCTATCCTATCCTCTATCCTATCCTATCCTCTATCCTATCCTATCCTCTATAATATCCTATCCTCTATCCTATCCTATCCTCTATCCTATCCTATCCTGTATCCTATCCTATCCTCTATCCTATCCTATCCTCTATCCTATCCTATCCTCTATCCTATCCTATCCTGTATCCTATCCTATCCTCTATCCTATCCTATCCTCTATCCTATCAAATCCCCTATCCTATCCTCTATCCTATCCTATCCTCTATCCTATCGTATCCTCTATCCTATCCCATCTTCTATCCTATCCTATCCTCTATCCTATCAAATCCCCAACCCTATCCTCTGTCCTATCCTATCCTCCATCCTATCCTATCCTCTATCGTATCCTATCCTCTATCCTATCCTATCCTCTATCCTCTATCCTATCCTATCCTCTATCCTCTATCCTATCCTATCCGCTATCCTATCCTATCGTCTATCCTATCCTCTATCCTATCCTATCCTCTATCCTATCCTATCCTCCATCCTATCCTATCCTCAATCCTATCCTTTCCTGTATCCTATCCAATCCTGTATCCTATCCTATGCTCTATCCTATCCTATCGTTTATCCTATCCTCTATTATATCCTATTCCTCTATCCTATCCTATCCTCTATCCTATCCTATCCTATATCCTATCCTATCCTCTATCCTATCCTATCCTCTATCCTATCCTATCCTCTATCCTATCCTATCCTCTATCCTATCCTATCCTCTATCCTATCCTATCCTGTATCCTATCCTATCCTGTATCCTATCCTATCCTCTATCCTATCCTATCCTCTATCCTATCCTATCCTCTATCCTATCCTATCCTGTATCCTATCCTATCCTCTATCCTATCCTATCCTCTATCCTATCAAATCCCCTATCCTATCCTCTATCCTATCCTATCATCTATCCTCTATCCTATCCAATCCTCTATCCTATCCTATCGCCTATCCTATCCTCTATCCTATCCTATCCTCTATCCTATCCTATCCACTATCCAATCCTATCCTCTATCCTCTATCCTATCCTATCCTCTATCCTATCCTATCCTCTACTCTATCCTATCTTCTATCCTATCCTATCCTCTATCCTATCCTATGCTCTATCCTATCCTATCGTCTATCCTATCCTCTATCCTATCCTATTCCTCTATCCTATCCTATCCTCTATCCTATCCTATCCTATATCCTATCCTATCCTCTATCCTATCCTATCCTCTATCCTATCCTATCCTCTATCCTATCCTATCCTCTATCCTATCCTATCCTGTATCCTATCCTATCCTCTATCCTATCCTATCCTCTATTCTATCCTATCCTCTATCCTATCCTATCCTGTATCCTATCCTATCCTCTATCCTATCCTATCCTCTATCCTATCAAATCCCCTATCCTATCCTGTATCCTATCCTATCCTATCCTGTATCCTATCCTATCCTCTATCCTATCCTATCGTCTATCCTATCCTCTATCCTATCCTATCCTCTATCCTATCCTATCCACTATCCAATCCTATCCTCTATCCTCTATCCTATCCTATCCTCCATCCTATCCTATCCTCAATCCTATCCTTTCCTGTATCCTATCCAATCCTGTATCCTATCCTGTCCTCTATCCTATCCTATCCTCTATCCTATCCTATCCTCTATCCTATCCTGCATCCTATCCTATCCTCTGTCCCATCCTATCCTCTATCCTATCCTATCCTGTATCCTATCCTATCCTATCCTGTATCCTATCCTATCCTCTATCCTATCCTATCGTCTATCCTATCCTCTATCCTATCCTATCCTCTGTCCTATCCTATCCTCTATCGTATCCTATCCTCTATCCTATCCTATCCTCTATCCTATCCTATCCTGTATCCTATCCTATCCTCTATCCTATCCTATCCTCTATCCTATCCTATCCTCTATCCTATCCTATCTTTTATCCTACCTTATCATCTATCCTATCAAATCCCCTATCCTATCCTCTATCCTATCCTATCCTCTATCCTATCCTATCCTCTATCCTATCCTATCCTCTATCCTATCCTATCCTCCATCCTATCCTTTCCTGTATCCTATCCAATCCTGTATCCTATCCTGTCCTCTATCCTATCCTATCCTCTATCCTATCCTATCCTCTATCCTATCCTATCCTGCATCCTATCCTATCCTCTGTCCTATCCTATCCTCTATCCTATCCTATCCTCTATCCTATCCTATCCTCTATCCTATCCTATCCTCCATCCTATCCTATCCTCAATCCTATCCTTTCCTGTATCCTATCCAATCCTGTATCCTATCCTGTCCTCTATCCTATCCTATGCTCTATCCTATCCTATGCTCTATCCTATCCTATCGTCTATCCTATCCTCTATCCTATCCTCTTCCTCTATCCTATCCTATCCTCTATCCTATCCTATCCTATATCCTATCCTATCCTCTATCCTATCCTATCCTCTATCCTATCCTATCCTCTATCCTATCCTATCCTCTATCCTATCCTATCCTCTATCCTATCAAATCCCCTATCCTATCCTCTATCCTATCCTATCATCCATCCTCTATCCTATCCAATCCTCTATCCTATCCTATCGTCTATTCTATCCTCTATCCTATCCTATCCTCTATCCTATCCTATCCACTATCCAATCCTATCCTCTATCCTCTAACCTATCCTATCCTCTATCCTATCCTATCCTCTATTCTATCCTATCTTCTATCCTATCTTCTATCCTATCCTATCCTCTATCCTATCCTATGCTCTATCCTATCCTATCGTCTATCCTATCCTCTATCCTATCCTATTCCTCTATCCTATCCTATCCTCTATCCTATCCTATCCTATATCCTATCCTATCCTCTATCCTATCCTATCCTCTATCCTATCCTATCCTCTATCCTATCCTATCCTCTATCCTATCCTATCCTGTATCTTATCCTATCCTCTATCCTATCCTATCCTCTATCCTATCCTATCCTCTATCCTATCCTATCCTCTATCCTATCCTATCCTCTATCCTATCCTATCCTCTATCCTATCCTATCGTCTATCCTATCCTCTGTCCTATCCCATCCTCTATCCTATCCTATCCACTATCCAATCCTATCCTCTATCCTCTATCCTATCCTATCCTCTATCCTATCCTATCCTCTATTCTATCCTATCTTCTATCCTATCCTACCCTCTATCCTATCCTATCCTCTATCGTATCCAATCCTCTATCCTATCCTATCGTCTATCCTATCCTCTATCCTATCCTATCCTCTATCCTATCCTATCCTCCATCCTATCCTATCCTCAATCCTATCCTTTCCTGTATCCTATCCAATCCTGTATCCTATCCTGTCCTCTATCCTATCCTATCCTCTATCCTATCCTATCCTCTATCGTATCCTATCCTGCATCCTATCCTATCCTCTGTCCTATCCTATCCTCTATCCTATAATATCCTCTATCCTATCCTATCATCTATCCTCTATCCTATCCTATCCTGTATCCTATCCTATCCTCTATCCTATCCTATCCTCTATCCTATCAAATCCCCTATCCTATCCTGTATCCTATCCTATCCTATCCTGTATCCTATCCTATCCTCTATCCTATCCTATCGTCTATCCTATCCTCTATCCTATCCTATCCTCTATCCTATCCTATCCTCCATCCTATCCTATCCTCAATCCTATCCTTTCCTGTATCCTATCCAATCCTATATCCTATCCTGTCCTCTATCCTATCCTATCCTCTATCCTATCCTATCCTCTATCCTATCCTATCTTCTATCCTATCCTATCCTCTATCCTATCAAATCACCTACCCTATTCTCTGTCCTATCCTATCCTCTATCCTATCCTATCCTCTATCCTATCCTATCCTCTATCCTATCCTATCCTCTATCCTATCCTATCCTCTATTCTATCCTATCCTCTATCCTATCCTATCCTCTATCCTATCCTATCCTCTATCCTATCCTATCCTCTATCCTATCCTATCCTCTATCCTCTATCCTATCCTTTCCTCTATCCTCTATCCTCTATCCTATCCTATCCTATCGTCTATCCTATCGTCTATCCTATCCTCTATCCTATCCTATCCTATCGTCTATCCTATCCTCTATCCTATCCTCTATCCTCTATCCTATCCTATCCTCCATCCTATCCTATCCTCAATCCTATCCTATCCTCAATCCTATCGTTTCCTGTATCCTATCCAATCCTGTATCCTATCCTGTCCTCTATCCTATCCTATCCTCTATCCTATCCTATGCTCTATCCTATCCTATCGTCTATCCTATCCTCTATCCTATCCTATTCCTCTATCCTAACCTATCCTCTATCCTATCCTATCCTATATCCTATCCTATCCTCTATCCTATCCTATCCTCTATCCTATCCTATCCTCTATCCTATCCTATCCTCTATCCTATCCTATCCTCTATCCTATCCTATCCTCTATCCTATCCTATCCTCTATCCTATCCTATCCTCTATCCTATCCTATCCTCTATCCTATCCTATCCTCTATCCTATCCTATCCTCTATCCTATCCTATCCTCTATCCTATCCTATCCTCTATCCTATCCTATCCTCTATCCTATCCTATCCTCTATCCTATCCTATCCTCTATCCTATCCTATCCTCTATCCTATCCTATCCTCTATCCTATCCTATCCTCTATCCTGTCCTATCCTCTATCCTATCCTATCCTCTATCCTATCCTATCCTCTATCCTATCCTATCCTCTATCCTATCCTATCCTCTATCCTATCCTATCCTCTATCCTATCCTATCCTCTATCCTATCCTATCCTCTATCCTATCAAATCCCCTATCCTATCCTCTATCCTATCCTATCCTGTATCCTATCCAATCCTCTATCCTATCCTCTATCCTATCCTATCCTCTATACTATCCTATCCTCCATCCTATCCTATCCTGTATCCTATCCTATCCTCTATCCTATCCTATCCTCTATCCTATCCTATCCTCTGTCCTATCCTATCCTCCATATTATCCTATCCTCTATCCTATCCTATCCTCTATCCTATCCTATCCTCTATCCTATCCTATCCTCTATCCTATCCTATCCTCTATCCTATCCTATCCTCTATCCTATCCTATCCTCTATCCTATCCTATCCTCTATCCTATCCTATCCTCTATCCTATCCTATCCTCTATCCTATCCTATCCTCTATCCTATCCTATCCTCTATCCTATCCTATCCTCTATCCTATCCTATCCTCTATCCTATCCTATCCTCTATGCTATCCTATCCTCTATCCTATCCTATCCTCTATCCTATCAAATCCCCTATCCTATCCTCTATCCTATCCTATCCTGTATCCTATCCTATCCTCTATCCTATCCTATCCTATATCCTATCCTATCCTCTATCCTATCCTATCCTCTATCCTATCCTATCCTCTATCCTATCCTATCCTCTATCCTATCCTATCCTCTATCCTATCCTATCCTGTATCCTATCCTATCCTCTATCCTATCCTATCCTCTATCCTATCCTATCCTCTATCCTATCCTCTATCCTATCCTATCCTGTATCCTATCCTATCCTCTATCCTATCCTATCCTCTATCCTATCCTATCCTCTATCCTATCAAATCCCCTATCCTATCCTCTATCCTATCCTATCATCCATCCTCTATCCTATCCAATCCTCTATCCTATCCTATCCTCTATCCTATCCTATCCACTATCCAATCCTATCCTCTATCCTCTATCCTATCCTATCCTCTATCCTATCCTATCCTCTATTCTATCCTATCTTCTATCCTATCCTATCCTCTATCCTATCCTATGCTCTATCCTATCCTATCGTCTATCCTATCCTCTATCCTATCCTATTCCTCTATCCTATCCTATCCTCTATCCTATCCTATCCTATATCCTATCCTATCCTCTATCCTATCCTATCCTCTATCCTATCGTATCCTCTATCCTATCCTATCCTCTATCCTATCCTATCCTGTATCCTATCCTATCCTCTATCCTATCCTATCCTCTATCCTATCCTATCCTCTATCCTATCCTATCCTCTATCCTATCCTATCCTCTATCCTATCCTATCCTCTATCCTATCCTATCCTCTATCCTATCCTATCGTCTATCCTATCCTCTATCCTATCCTATCCTCTATCCTATCCTATCCACTATCCAATCCCTATCCTATCCTCTATCCTATCCTATCCTCTATTCTATCCTATCTTCTATCCTATCCTATCCTCTATCCTATCCTATCCTCTATCGTATCCAATCCTCTATCCTATCCTATCGTCTATCCTATCCTCTATCCTATCCTATCCTCTATCCTATCCTATCCTCCATCCTATCCTATCCTCAATCCTATCCTTTCCTGTATCCTATCCAATCCTGTATCCTATCCTGTCCTCTATCCTATCCTATCCTCTATCCTATCCTATCCTCTATCCTATCCTATCCTGCATCCTATCCTATCCTCTGTCCTATCCTATCCTCTATCCTATCCTATCCTCTATCCTATCCTATCATCTATCCTCTATCCTATCCTATCCTGTATCCTATCCTATCCTCTATCCTATCCTATCCTCTATCCTATCAAATCCCCTATCCTATCCTGTATCCTATCCTATCCTATCCTGTATCCTATCCTATCCTCTATCCTATCCTATAGTCTATCCTATCCTCTATCCTATCCTATCCTCTATCCTATCCTATCCTCCATCCTATCCTATCCTCAATCCTATCCTTTCCTGTATCCTATCCAATCCTATATCCTATCCTGTCCTCTATCCTATCCTATCCTCTATCCTATCCTATCCTCTATCCTATCCTATCTTCTATCCTATCCTATCCTCTATCCTATCAAATCACCTACCCTATTCTCTGTCCTATCCTATCCTCTATCCTATCCTATCCTCTATCCTATCCTATCCTCTATCCTATCCTATCCTCTATCCTATCCTATCCTCAATTCTATCCTATCCTCTATCCTATCCTATCCTCTATCCTATCCTATCCTCTATACTATCCTATCCTCTATCCTATCCTATCCTCTATCCTCTATCCTATCCTTTCCTCTATCCTCTATCCTCTATCCTATCCTATCCTATCGTCTATCCTATCGTCTATCCTATCCTCTATCCTATCCTATCCTATCGTCTATCCTATCCTCTATCCTATCCTCTATCCTCTATCCTATCCTATCCTCCATCCTATCCTATCCTCAATCCTATCGTTTCCTGTATCCTATCCAATCCTGTATTCTATCCTGTCCTCTATCCTATCCTATCCTCTATCCTATCCTATGCTCTATCCTATCCTATCGTCTATCCTATCCTCTATCCTATCCTATTCCTCTATCCTATCCTATCCTCTATCCTATCCTATCCTATATCCTATCCTATCCTCTATCCTATCCTATCCTCTATCCTATCCTATCCTCTATCCTATCCTATCCTCTATCCTATCCTATCCTCTATCCTATCCTATCCTCTATCCTATCCTATACTCTATCCAATCCTATCCTCTATCCTATCCTATCCTCTATCCTATCCCTATCCTCTATCCTATCCTATCCTCTATCCTATCCTATCCTCTATCCTATCCTATCCTCTATCCTATCCTATCCTCTATCCTATCCTATCCTCTATCCTATCCTATCCTCTATCCTATCCTATCCTCTATCCTATCCTATCCTCTATCCTATCCTATCCTCTATCCTATCCTATCCTCTATCCTATCCTATCCTCTATCCTATCCTATCCTCTATCCTATCCTATCCTCTATCCTATCCTATCCTCTATCCTATCCTATCCTCTATCCTATCCTATCCTCTATCCTATCCTATCCTCTATCCTATCCTATCCTCTATCCTATCCTATCCTCTATCCTATCCTATCCTCTATCCTATCCTATCCTCTATCCTATCCTATCCTCTATCCTATCCTATCCTTTATCCTATCCTATCCTCTATCCTATCCTATCCTCTATCCTATCCTATCCTCTATCCTATCCTATCCTCTATCCTATCCTATCCTCTATCCTATCCTATCCTCTATCCTATCCTATCCTCTATCCTATCCTATCCTCTATCCTATCAAATCCCCTATCCTATCCTCTATCCTATCCTATCCTGTATCCTATCCAATCCTCTATCCTATCCTCTATCCTATCCTATCCTCTATACTATCCTATCCTCCATCCTATCCTATCCTGTATCCTATCCTATCCTCTATCCTATCCTATCCTCTATCCTATCCTATCCTCTGTCCTATCCTATCCTCTATATTATCCTATCCTCTATCCTATCCTATCCTCTATCCTATCCTATCCTCTATCCTATCCTATCCTCTATCCTATCCTATCCTCTATCCTATCCTATCCTCTATCCTATCCTATCCTCTATCCTATCCTATCCTCTATCCTATCCTATCCTCTATCCTATCCTATCCTCTATCCTATCCTATCCTCTATCCTATCCTATCCTCTATCCTATCCTATCCTCTATCCTATCCTATCCTCTATCCTATCCTATCCTCTATCCTATCCTATCCTCTATCCTATCCTATCCTCTATCCTATCCTATCCTCTATCCTATCCTATCCTCTATGCTATCCTATCCTCTATCCTATCCTATCCTCTATCCTATCAAATCCCCTATCCTATCCTCTATCATATCCTATCCTGTATCCTATCCAATCCTCTATCCTATCCTCTATCCTATCCTATCCTCTATCCTATCCTATCCTCCATCCTATCCTATCCTGTATCCTATCCTATCCTCTATCCTATCCTATCCTATCCTCTATCCTATCCTATCCTCTGTCCTATCCTATCCTCTAACCTATCCTATCCTCTATCCTATCCTCTATGCTATCCTCTATCCTATCCTATCGTCTATCCTATCCTCTATCCTATCCTATCCTCTATCCTATCCTATCCTCCATCCTATCCTATCCTCAATCCTATCCTTTCCTGTATCCTATCCAATCCTGTATCCTCTCCTGTCCTCTATCCTATAGTATCCTCTATTCGATCCTATCCTTTTATCCTATCCTATCCTATCCTCTATCCTATCCTATCTTCTATCCTATCCTATCCTCTATCCTATCAAATCCCCTATCCTATCCTCTGTCCTATCCTATCCTCTATCCTATCCTATCCTCTATCCTATCCTATCCTCTATCCTATCCTATCCTCTATCCTATCCTATCCTCTATCCTATCCTATCCTATCCTCTATCCTATCCTATCCTCTATCCTATCCTATCCTCTATCCTATCCTATCCTCTATCCTATCCTATCCTCTATCCTATCCTATCCTCTATCCTATCCTATCCTCTATCCTATCCTATCCTCTATCCTATCCTATCCTATCCTCTATCCTATCCTATCCTCTATCCTATCCTATCCTCTATCCTATCCTATCCTCTATCCTATCCTATCCTCTATCCTATCAAATCCCCTATCCTATCCTCTATTCTATCCTATCCTGTATCCTATCCAATCCTCTATCCTATCCTCTATCCTATCCTATCCTCTATCCTATCCTATCCTCCATCCTATCCTATCCTGTATCCTATCCTATCCTCTATCCTATCCTATCCTCTATCCTATCCTATCTTCTATCCTATCCTATCCTCTATCCTATCAAATCCCCAACCCTATCCTCTGTCCTATCCTATCCTCTATCCTATCCTATCCTCTATCGTATCCTATCGTCTATCCGATCCTATCCTCTATCCTCTATCCTATCCTATCCTCTATCCTCTATCCTATCCTATCCTCTATCCTATCCTATCGTCTATCCTATCGTCTATCCTATCCTATCCTTTATCCTATCCTATCCTCCATCCTATCCTATCCTCAATCCTACCCTTTCCTGTATCCTATCCAATCCTGTATCCTATCCTGTCCTCTATCCTATCCTATCCTCTATCCTATCCTATGCTCTATCCTATCCCTATCGTCTATCCTATCCTCTATCCTATCCTATGCCTCTATCCTATCCTATCCTCTACCCTATCCTATCCTATATCCTATCCTATCCTCTATTCTATCCTATCCTCTACCCTATCCTATCCTCTATCCTATCCTATCCTGTATCCTATCCTATCCTCTATCCTATCCTCTATCCTATCCTATCCTCTATCATATGCTATCCTCTGTCCTATCCTATCCTCTATCCTATGCTATCCTCTATCCTATCCTCTATCCTATCCTATCCTCTATCATATCCTATCCTCTATCCTATCAAATCCCCTATCCTATCCTCTATCCTATCCTATCCTGTATCCTATCCTCTATCCTATCAAATCCCCTATCCTATCCTCTATCCTATCCTATCATCTATCCTCTATCCTATCCAATCCTCTATCCTATCCTATCGTCTATCCTATCCTCTATCCTATCCTATCCTCTATCCAATCCTATCCTCTATCCTATCCTATCCTCTATCCTATCCTATCCTCTATCCTATCCTATCGTCTATCCTATCCTCTATCCTATCCTATCCTCTATCCTATCCTATCCACTATCCAATCCTATCCTCTATCCTCTATCCTATCCTATCCTCTATCCTATCCTATCCTCTATTCTATCCTATCTTCTATCCTATCCTATCCTCTATCCTATCCTATCCTCTATCCTATCCTATCCTCTATCCTATCCTATCCTCTATCCTATCCTATCCTCTATCCTATCCTATCCTCTATCCTATCCTATCCTCTATCCTATCCTATCCTCTATCCTATCCTATCCTCTATCCTATCCTATCCTCTATCCTATCCTATCCTCTATCCTATCCTATCCTCTATGCTATCCTATCCTCTATCCTATCCTATCCTCTATCCTATCAAATCCCCAATCCTATCCTCTATCCTATCCTATCCTGTATCCTATCCAATCCTCTATCCTATCCTCTATCCTATCCTATCCTCTATCCTATCCTATCCTCCATCCTATCCTATCCTGTATCCTATCCTATCCTCTATCCTATCCTATCCTATCCTCTATCCGATCCTATCCTCTGTCCTATCCTATCCTCTAACCTATCCTATCCTCTATCCTATCCTCTATGCTATCCTCTATCCTATCCTATCGTCTATCCTATCCTCTATCCTATCCTATCCTCTATCCTATCCTATCCTCCATCCTATCCTATCCTCAATCCTATCCTTTCCTGTATCCTATCCAATCCTGTATCCTCTCCTGTCCTCTATCCTATAGTATCCTCTATTCGATCCTATCCTTTTATCCTATCCTATCCTATCCTCTATCCTATCCTATCTTCTATCCTATCCTATCCTCTATTCTATCAAATCCCCTATCCTATCCTCTGTCCTATCCTATCCTCTATCCTATCCTATCCTCTATCCTATCCTATCCTCTATCCTATCCTATCCTCTATCCTATCCTATCCTATCCTCTATCCTATCCTATCCTCTATCCTATCCTATCCTATCCTCTATCCTATCCTATCCTCTATCCTATCCTATCCTCTATCCTATCCTATCCTCTATCCTATCCTATCCTCTATCCTATCCTATCCTATCCTCTATCCTATCCTATCCTCTATCCTATCCTATCCTCTATCCTATCCTATCCTCTATCCTATCCTATCCTCTATCCTATCAAATCCCCTATCCTATCCTCTATTCTATCCTATCCTGTATCCTATCCAATCCTCTATCCTATCCTCTATCCTATCCTATCCTCTATCCTATCCTATCCTCCATCCTATCCTATCCTGTATCCTATCCTATCCTCTATCCTATCCTATCCTCTATCCTATCCTATCTTCTATCCTATCCTATCCTCTATCCTATCAAATCCCCAACCCTATCCTCTGTCCTATCCTATCCTCTATCCTATCCTATCCTCTATCGTATCCTATCGTCTATCCGATCCTATCCTCTATCCTCTATCCTATCCTATCCTCTATCCTCTATCCTCTATCCTATCCTATCCTCTATCCTATCCTATCGTCTATCCTATCGTCTATCCTATCCTATCCTTTATCCTATCCTATCCTCCATCCTATCCTATCCTCAATCCTACCCTTTCCTGTATCCTATCCAATCCTGTATCCTATCCTGTCCTCTATCCTATCCTATCCTCTATCCTATCCTATGCTCTATCCTATCCCTATCGTCTATCCTATCCTCTATCCTATCCTATGCCTCTATCCTATCCTATCCTCTACCCTATCCTATCCTATATCCTATCCTATCCTCTATTCTATCCTATCCTCTACCCTATCCTATCCTCTATCCTATCCTATCCTGTATCCTATCCTATCCTCTATCCTATCCTCTATCCTATCCTATCCTCTATCATATGCTATCCTCTGTCCTATCCTATCCTCTATCCTATGCTATCATCTATCCTATCCTCTATCCTATCCTATCCTCTATCATATCCTATCCTCTATCCTATCAAATCCCCTATCCTATCCTCTATCCTATCCTATCCTGTATCCTATCCTCTATCCTATCAAATCCCCTATCCTATCCTCTATCCTATCCTATCATCTATCCTCTATCCTATCCAATCCTCTATCCTATCCTATCGTCTATCCTATCCTCTATCCTATCCTATCCTCTATCCTATCCTATCCTCTATCCTATCCTATCCTCTATCCTATCCTATCGTCTATCCTATCCTCTATCCTATCCTATCCTCTATCCTATCCTATCCACTATCCAATCCTATCCTCTATCCTCTATCCTATCCTATCCTCTATCCTATCCTATCCTCTATTCTATCCTATCTTCTATCCTATCCTATCCTCTATCCTATCCTATCCTCTATCCTATCCTATCCTCTATCCTATCCTATCCTCTATCCTATCCTATCCTCTATCCTATCCTATCCTCTATCCTATCCTATCCTCTATCCTATCCTATCCTCTATCCTATCCTATCCTCTATCCTATCCTATCCTCTATCCTATCCTATCCTCTATGCTATCCTATCCTCTATCCTATCCTATCCTCTATCCTATCAAATCCCCTATCCTATCCTCTATCCTATCCTATCCTGTATCCTATCCAATCCTCTATCCTATCCTCTATCCTATCCTATCCTCTATCCTATCCTATCCTCCATCCTATCCTATCCTGTATCCTATCCTATCCTCTATCCTATCCTATCCTATCCTCTATCCGATCCTATCCTCTGTCCTATCCTATCCTCTAACCTATCCTATCCTCTATCCTATCCTCTATGCTATCCTCTATCCTATCCTATCGTCTATCCTATCCTCTATCCTATCCTATCCTCTATCCTATCCTATCCTCCATCCTATCCTATCCTCAATCCTATCCTTTCCTGTATCCTATCCAATCCTGTATCCTCTCCTGTCCTCTATCCTATAGTATCCTCTATTCGATCCTATCCTTTTATCCTATCCTATCCTATCCTCTATCCTATCCTATCTTCTATCCTATCCTATCCTCTATCCTATCAAATCCCCTATCCTATCCTCTGTCCTATCCTATCCTCTATCCTATCCTATCCTCTATCCTATCCTATCCTCTATCCTATCCTATCCTCTATCCTATCCTATCCTATCCTCTATCCTATCCTATCCTCTATCCTATCCTATCCTATCCTCTATCCTATCCTATCCTCTATCCTATCCTATCCTCTATCCTATCCTATCCTCTATCCTATCCTATCCTCTATCCTATCCTATCCTATCCTCTATCCTATCCTATCCTCTATCCTATCCTATCCTCTATCCTATCCTATCCTCTATCCTATCAAATCCCCTATCCTATCCTCTATTCTATCCTATCCTGTATCCTATCCAATCCTCTATCCTATCCTCTATCCTATCCTATCCTCTATCCTATCCTATCCTCCATCCTATCCTATCCTGTATCCTATCCTATCCTCTATCCTATCCTATCCTCTATCCTATCCTATCTTCTATCCTATCCTATCCTCTATCCTATCAAATCCCCAACCCTATCCTCTGTCCTATCCTATCCTCTATCCTATCCTATCCTCTATCGTATCCTATCGTCTATCCGATCCTATCCTCTATCCTCTATCCTATCCTATCCTCTATCCTCTATCCTCTATCCTATCCTATCCTCTATCCTATCCTATCGTCTATCCTATCGTCTATCCTATCCTATCCTTTATCCTATCCTATCCTCCATCCTATCCTATCCTCAATCCTACCCTTTCCTGTATCCTATCCAATCCTGTATCCTATCCTGTCCTCTATCCTATCCTATCCTCTATCCTATCCTATGCTCTATCCTATCCCTATCGTCTATCCTATCCTCTATCCTATCCTATGCCTCTATCCTATCCTATCCTCTACCCTATCCTATCCTATATCCTATCCTATCCTCTATTCTATCCTATCCTCTACCCTATCCTATCCTCTATCCTATCCTATCCTGTATCCTATCCTATCCTCTATCCTATCCTCTATCCTATCCTATCCTCTATCATATGCTATCCTCTGTCCTATCCTATCCTCTATCCTATGCTATCCTCTATCCTATCCTCTATCCTATCCTATCCTCTATCATATCCTATCCTCTATCCTATCAAATCCCCTATCCTATCCTCTATCCTATCCTATCCTGTATCCTATCCTCTATCCTATCAAATCCCCTATCCTATCCTCTATCCTATCCTATCATCTATCCTCTATCCTATCCAATCCTCTATCCTATCCTATCGTCTATCCTATCCTCTATCCTATCCTATCCTCTATCCTATAATATCCTCTATCCTATCCTATCCTCTATCCTATCCTATCGTCTATCCTATCCTCTATCCTATCCTATCCTCTATCCTATCCTATCCACTATCCAATCCTATCCTCTATCCTCTATCCTATCCTATCCTCTATCCTATCCTATCCTCTATTCTATCCTATCTTCTATCCTATCCTATCCTCTATCCTATCCTATCCTCTATCCTATCCTATCCGCTATCCTCTATCCTATCCTATCGTCTATCCTATCCTCTATCCTATCCTATCCTCTATCCTATCCTATCCTCCATCCTATCCTATCCTCAATCCTATCCTTTCCTGTATCCTATCCAATCCTGTATCCTCTCCTGTCCTCTATCCTATAGTATCCTCTATTCGATCCTATCCTTTTATCCTATCCTATCCTATCCTCTATCCTATCCTATCTTCTATCCTATCCTATCCTCTATCCTATCAAATCCCCTATCCTATCCTCTGTCCTATCCTATCCTCTATCCTATCCTATCCTCTATCCTATCCTATCCTCTATCCTATCCTATCCTCTATCCTATCCTATCCTATCCTCTATCCTATCCTATCCTCTATCCTATCCTATCCTATCCTCTATCCTATCCTATCCTCTATCCTATCCTATCCTCTATCCTATCCTATCCTCTATCCTATCCTATCCTCTATCCTATCCTATCCTCTATCCTATCCTATCCTATCCTCTATCCTATCCTATCCTCTATCCTATCCTATCCTCTATCCTATCCTATCCTCTATCCTATCCTATCCTCTATCCTATCCTATCCTCTATCCTATCAAATCCCCTATCCTATCCTCTATTCTATCCTATCCTGTATCCTATCCAATCCTCTATCCTATCCTCTATCCTATCCTATCCTCTATCCTATCCTATCCTCCATCCTATCCTATCCTGTATCCTATCCTATCCTCTATCCTATCCTATCCTCTATCCTATCCTATCTTCTATCCTATCCTATCCTCTATCCTATCAAATCCCCAACCCTATCCTCTGTCCTATCCTATCCTCTATCCTATCCTATCCTCTATCGTATCCTATCGTCTATCCGATCCTATCCTCTATCCTCTATCCTATCCTATCCTCTATCCTCTATCCTATCCTATCCTCTATCCTATCCTATCGTCTATCCTATCGTCTATCCTATCCTATCCTCTATCCTATCCTATCCTCCATCCTATCCTATCCTCAATCCTACCCTTTCCTGTATCCTATCCAATCCTGTATCCTATCCTGTCCTCTATCCTATCCTATCCTCTATCCTATCCTATGCTCTATCCTATCCCTATCGTCTATCCTATCCTCTATCCTATCCTATGCCTCTATCCTATCCTATCCTCTATCCTATCCTATCCTATATCCTATCCTATCCTCTATTCTATCCTATCCTCTACCCTATCCTATCCTCTATCCTATCCTATCCTGTATCCTATCCTATCCTCTATCCTATCCTCTATCCTATCCTATCCTCTATCATATGCTATCCTCTGTCCTATCCTATCCTCTATCCTATGCTATCCTCTATCCTATCCTCTATCCTATCCTATCCTCTATCATATCCTATCCTCTATCCTATCAAATCCCCTATCCTATCCTCTATCCTATCCTATCCTGTATCCTATCCAATCCTCTATCCTATCGTCTATCCTATCCTATCCTCTATCCTATCCTATCCTCCATCCTATCCTATCCTGTATCCTATCCTATCCTCTATCCTATCCTATCCTCTATCCTATCCTATCCTCTGTCCTATCCTATCCTCTATCCTATGCTATCCTCTGTCCTATCCTATCCTCTATCCTATGCTATCCTCTATCCTATCCTCTATCCTATCCTATCGTCTATCCTATCCTCTATCCTATCCTATCCTCTATCCTATCCTATCCTCCATCCTATCCTATCCTCAATCCTATCCTTTCCTGTATCCTATCCAATCCTGTATCCTCTCCTGTCCTCTATCCTATCCTATCCTCTATCCTATCAAATCCCCAACCCTATCCTCTGTCCTATCCTATCCTCTATCCTATCCTATCCTCTATCGTATCCTATCCTCTATCCTATCCTATCCTCTATCGTATCCTATCCTCTATCCTATCCTATCCTCTATCCTCTATCCTCTATCCTATCCTATCCTCTATCCTCTATCCTATCCTATCCGCTATCCTATCCTATCGTCTATCCTATCCTCTATCCTATCCTATCCTCTATCCCATCCTATCCTCCATCCTATCCTATCCTCAATCCTATCCTTTCCTGTATCCTATCCAATCCTGTATCCTATCCTGTCCTCTATCCTATCCCATCCTCTATCCTATCCTATGCTCTATCCTATCCTATCGTCTATCCTATCCTCTATCCTATCCTATTCCTCTATCCTATCCTATCCTCTATCCTATCCTATCCTATATCCTATCCTATCCTCTATCCTATCCTATCCTCTATCCTATCCTATCCTCTATCCTATCCTATCCTCTATCCTATCCTATCCTCTATCCTATCCTATCCTGTATCCCATCCTATCCTCTATCCTATCCTATCCTCTATCCTATCCTATCCTCTATCCTATCCTATCCTGTATCCTATCCTATCGTCTATCCTACCCTATCCTCTATCCTATCAAATCCCCTATCCTATCCTCTATCCTATCCTATCATCTATCCTCTATCCTATCCAATCCTCTATCCTATCCTATCGTCTATCCTATCCTCTATCCTATCCTATCCTCTATCCTATCCTATCCACTATCCAATCCTATCCTCTATCCTCTATCCTATCCTATCCTCTATCCTATCCTATCCTCTATTCTATCCTATCTTCTATCCTATCCTATCCTCTATCCTATCCTATGCTCTATCCTATCCTATCGTCTATCCTATCCTCTATCCTATCCTATTCCTCTATCCTATCCTATCCTCTATCCTATCCTATCCTATATCCTATCCTATCCTCTATCCTATCCTATCCTCTATCCTATCCTATCCTCTATCCTATCCTATCCTCTATCCTATCCTATCCTCTATCCTATCCTATCCTGTATCCTATCCTATCCTCTATCCTATCCTATCCTCTATCCTATCCTATCCTCTATCCTATCCTATCCTCTATCCTATCCTATCCTGTATCCTATCCTATCCTCTATCCTATCCTATCCTCTATTCGATCCTATCCTTTTATCTTATCCTATCCTATACTCTATCCTATACTATCCTCTATCCTATCAAATCCCCTATCCTATCCTCTATCCTATCCTATCCTCTATCCTATCGTATCCTCTATCCTATCCCATCTTCTATCCTATCCTATCCTCTATCCTATCAAATCCCCAACCCTATCCTCTGTCCTATCCTATCCTCTATCCTATCCTATCCTCTATCGTATCCTATCCTCTATCCTATCCTATCCTCTATCGTATCCTATCCTCTATCCTATCCTATCCTCTATCCTCTATCCTATCCTATCCTCTATCCTCTATCCTATCCTATCCGCTATCCTATCCTATCGTCTATCCTATCCTCTATCCTATCCTATCCTCTATCCTATCCTATCCTCCATCCTATCCTATCCTCAATCCTATCCTTTCCTGTATCCTATCCAATCCTGTATCCTATCCTGTCCTCTATCCTATCCCATCCTCTATCCTATCCTATGCTCTATCCTATCCTATCGTCTATCCTATCCTCTATCCTATCCTATTCCTCTATCCTATCCTATCCTCTATCCTATCCTATCCTATATCCTATCCTATCCTCTATCCTATCCTATCCTCTATCCTATCCTATCCTCTATCCTATCCTATCCTCTATCCTATCCTATCCTCTATCCTATCCTATCCTGTATCCCATCCTATCCTCTATCCTATCCTATCCTCTATCCTATCCTATCCTCTATCCTATCCTATCCTGTATCCTATCCTATCGTCTATCCTACCCTATCCTCTATCCTATCAAATCCCCTATCCTATCCTCTATCCTATCCTATCATCTATCCTCTATCCTATCCAATCCTCTATCCTATCCTATCGTCTATCCTATCCTCTATCCTATCCTATCCTCTATCCTA
The DNA here is from genome assembly GCF_050948215.1 of Halictus rubicundus. NCBI lineage: Eukaryota > Metazoa > Arthropoda > Insecta > Hymenoptera > Halictidae > Halictus > Halictus rubicundus. The sequence goes on from NW_027488779.1 coordinate 129,502, forward strand.
TCCTATCCACTATCCAATCCTATCCTCTATCCTCTATCCTATCCTATCCTCTATCCTATCCTATCCTCTATTCTATCCTATCTTCTATCCTATCCTATCCTCTATCCTATCCTATGCTCTATCCTATCCTATCGTCTATCCTATCCTCTATCCTATCCTATTCCTCTATCCTATCCTATCCTCTATCCTATCCTATCCTATATCCTATCCTATCCTCTATCCTATCCTATCCTCTATCCTATCCTATCCTCTATCCTATCCTATCCTCTATCCTATCCTATCCTCTATCCTATCCTATCCTATCCTGTATCCTATCCTATCCTCTATCCTATCCTATCCTCTATCCTATCCTATCCTCTATCCTATCCTATCCTCTATCCTATCCTATCCTCTATCCTATCCTATCCTCTATCCTATCCTATCCTCTATCCTATCCTATCCTCTATCCTATCCTATCCTGTATCCTATCCTATCCTCTATCCTATCCTATCCTCTATCCTATCCTATCCTCTATCCTATCCTATCCTGTATCCTATCCTATCCTCTATCCTATCCTATCCTCTATTCGATCCTATCCTTTTATCTTATCCTATCCTATACTCTATCCTATACTATCCTCTATCCTATCAAATCCCCTATCCTATCCTCTATCCTATCCTATCCTCTATCCTATCGTATCCTCTATCCTCTATCCTATCCTATCCGCTATCCTATCCTATCGTCTATCCTATCTTCTATCCTATCCTATCCTCTATCCTATCAAATCCCCAACCCTATCCTCTGTCCTATCCTATCCTCTATCCTATCCTATCCTCTATCGTATCCTATCCTCTATCCTATCCTATCCTCTATCGTATCCTATCCTCTATCCTATCCTATCCTCTATCCTCTATCCTATCCTATCCTCTATCCTCTATCCTATCCTATGCTCTATCCTATCCTATCGTCTATCCTATCCTCTATCCTATCCTATTCCTCTATCCTATCCTATCCTCTATCCTATCCTATCCTATATCCTATCCTATCCTCTATCCTATCCTATCCTCTATCCTATCCTATCCTCTATCCTATCCTATCCTCTATCCTATGCTATCCTCTATCCTATCCTATCCTGTATCCCATCCTATCCTCTATCCTATCCTATCCTCTATCCTATCCTATCCTCTATCCTATCCTATCCTGTATCCTATCCTATCGTCTATCCTACCCTATCCTCTATCCTATCAAATCCCCTATCCTATCCTCTATCCTATCCTATCATCTATCCTCTATCCTATCCAATCCTCTATCCTATCCTATCGTCTATCCTATCCTCTATCCTATCCTATCCTCTATCCTATCCTATCCACTATCCAATCCTATCCTCTATCCTCTATCCTATCCTATCCTCTATCCTATCCTATCCTCTATTCTATCCTATCTTCTATCCTATCCTATCCTCTATCCTATCCTATGCTCTATCCTATCCTATCGTCTATCCTATCCTCTATCCTATCCTATTCCTCTATCCTATCCTATCCTCTATCCTATCCTATCCTATATCCTATCCTATCCTCTATCCTATCCTATCCTCTATCCTATCCTATCCTCTATCCTATCCTATCCTCTATCCTATCCTATCCTCTATCCTATCCTATCCTGTATCCTATCCTATCCTCTATCCTATCCTATCCTCTATCCTATCCTATCCTCTATCCTATCCTATCCTCTATCCTATCCTATCCTGTATCCTATCCTATTCTCTATCCTATCCTATCCTCTATCCTATCAAATCCCCTATCCTATCCTCTATCCTATCCTATCCTATCCTGTATCCTATCCTATCCTCTATCCTATCCTATCGTCTATCCTATCCTCTATCCTATCCTATCATCTATCCTCTATCCTATCCTATTAAATCCCCTATCCTATCCTCTATCCTACCCTATCCTCTGTCCTATCCTATCCTCTATCCTATCCTATCCTCTATCCTATCCTATCCTCTATCCTATCCTATCCTCTATCCTATCCTATCCTCTATCCTCTACCCTATCCTATCCTCTATCCTCTATCCTATCCTATCCTCTATCCTATCCTATCGTCTATCCTATCCTCTATCCTATCCTATCCTCTATCCTATCCTATCCTCCATCCTATCCTATCCTCAATCCTATCCTTTCCTGTATCCTATCCAATCCTGTATCCTATCCTGTCCTCTATCCTATCCTATCCTCTATCCTATCCTATGCTCTATCCTATCCTATCGTCTATCCTATCCTCTATCCTATCCTTTTCCTCTATCCTATCCTATCCTCTATCCTATCCTATGCTCTATCCTATCCTATAGTCTATCCTATCCTCTATCCTATACTATTCCTCTATCATATCCTATCCTCTATCCTATCCTCTATCCTATCCTATCCTCTATCCTATCCTATCCTCTATCCTATCCTATCGTCTATCCTATCCTCTATCCTATCCTATCCTCTATCCTATCCTATCCTCCATCCTATCCTATCCTCAATCCTATCCTTTCCTGTATCCTATCCAATCCTGTATCCTCTCCTGTCCTCTATCCTATCCTATCCTCTATTCGATCCTATCCTTTTATCTTATCCTATCCTATACTCTATCCTATCCTATCCTCTATCCTATCAAATCCCCTATCCTATCCTCTATCCTATCCTATCCTCTATCCTATCGTATCCTCTATCCTATCCCATCTTCTATCCTATCCTATCCTCTATCCTATCAAATCCCCAACCCTATCCTCTGTCCTATCCTATCCTCCATCCTATCCTATCCTCTATCGTATCCTATCCTCTATCCTATCCTATCCTCTATCCTCTATCCTATCCTATCCTCTATCCTATCCTCTATCCTATCCTATCCTCTATCCTATCCTATCCTCCATCCTATCCTATCCTCAATCCTATCCTTTCCTGTATCCTATCCAATCCTGTATCCTATCCTGTCCTCTATCCTATCCCATCCTCTATCCTATCCTATGCTCTATCCTATCCTATCGTCTATCCTATCCTCTATCCTATCCTATTCCTCTATCCTATCCTATCCTCTATCCTATCCTATCCTATATCCTATCCTATCCTCTATCCTATCCTATCCTCTATCCTATCCTATCCTCTATCCTATCCTATCCTCTATCCTATCCTATCCTCTATCCTATCCTATCCTGTATCCTATCCTATCCTCTATCCTATCCTATCCTCTATCCTATCCTATCCTCTATCCTATCCTATCCTGTATCCTATCCTATCCTCTATCCTATCCTATCCTCTATCCTATCAAATCCCCTATCCTATCCTCTATCCTATCCTATCATCTATCCTCTATCCTATCCAATCCTCTATCCTATCCTATCCTCTATTCTATCCTATCTTCTATCCTATCCTATCCTCTATCCTATCCTATGCTCTATCCTATCCTATCGTCTATCCTATCCTCTATCCTATCCTATTCCTCTATCCTATCCTATCCTCTATCCTATCCTATCCTATATCCTATCCTATCCTCTATCCTATCCTATCCTCTATCCTATCCTATCCTCTATCCTATCCTATCCTCTATCCTATCCTATCCTCTATCCTATCCTATCCTGTATCCTATCCTATCCACTATCCTATCCTATCCTCTATCCTATCCTATCCTCTATCCTATCCTATCCTGTATCCTATCCTATCCTCTATCCTATCCTATCCTCTATCCTATCAAATCCCCTATCCTATCCTCTATCCTATCCTATCCTGTATCCTATACAATCCTCTATCCTATCCTCTATCCTATCCTATCCTCTATCCTATCGTATCCTCCATCCTATCCTATCCTGTATCCTATCCTCTCCTCTATCCTATCCTATCCTATCTTCTATCCTATCCTATCCTCTGTCCTATCCTATCCTCTAAACTATCCTATCCTCTATCCTATCCTCTATGCTATCCTCTATCCTATCCTATCGTCTACCCTATCCTCTATCCTATCCTATCCTCTATCCTATCCTATCCTCCATCCTATCCTATCCTCAATCCTATCCTTTCCTGTATCCTATCCAATCCTGTATCCTCTCCTGTCCTCTATCCTATAGTATCCTCTATTCGATCCTATCCTTTTATCCTATCCTATCCTATCCTCTATCCTATCCTATCTTCTATCCTATCCTATCCTCTATCCTATCAAATCCCCTATCCTATCCTCTGTCCTATCCTATCCTCTATCCTATCCTATCCTCTATCCTATCCTATCCTCTATCCTATCCTATCCTCTATCCTATCCTATCCTATCCTCTATCCTATCCTATCCTCTATCCTATCCTATCCTCTATCCTATCCTATCCTATCCTCTATCCTATCCTATCCTCTATCCTATCCTATCCTCTATCCTATCCTATCCTCTATCCTATCAAATCCCCTATCCTATCCTCTATTCTATCCTATCCTGTATCCTATCCAATCCTCTATCCTATCCTCTATCCTATCCTATCCTCTATCCTATCCTATCCTCCATCCTATCCTATCCTGTATCCTATCCTATCCTCTATCCTATCCTATCCTCTATCCTATCCTATCTTCTATCCTATCCTATCCTCTATCCTATCAAATCCCCAACCCTATCCTCTGTCCTATCCTATCCTCTATCCTATCCTATCCTCTATCCTATCCTATCCTCTATCCTATCCTATCCACTATCCAATCCTATCCTCTATCCTCTATCCTATCCTATCCTCTATCCTATCCTATCCTCTATTCTATCCTATCTTCTATCCTATCCTATCCTCTATCCTATCCTATCCTCTATCCTATCCTATCCGCTATCCTCTATCCTATCCTATCGTCTATCCTATCCTCTATCCTATCCTATCCTCTATCCTATCCTATCCTCCATCCTATCCTATCCTCAATCCTATCCTTTCCTGTATCCTATCCAATCCTGTATCCTCTCCTGTCCTCTATCCTATAGTATCCTCTATTCGATCCTATCCTTTTATCCTATCCTATCCTATCCTCTATCCTATCCTATCTTCTATCCTATCCTATCCTCTATCCTATCAAATCCCCTATCCTATCCTCTGTCCTATCCTATCCTCTATCCTATCCTATCCTCTATCCTATCCTATCCTCTATCCTATCCTATCCTCTATCCTATCCTATCCTATCCTCTATCCTATCCTATCCTCTATCCTATCCTATCCTATCCTCTATCCTATCCTATCCTCTATCCTATCCTATCCTCTATCCTATCCTATCCTCTATCCTATCCTATCCTCTATCCTATCCTATCCTATCCTCTATCCTATCCTATCCTCTATCCTATCCTATCCTCTATCCTATCCTATCCTCTATCCTATCCTATCCTCTATCCTATCCTATCCTCTATCCTATCAAATCCCCTATCCTATCCTCTATTCTATCCTATCCTGTATCCTATCCAATCCTCTATCCTATCCTCTATCCTATCCTATCCTCTATCCTATCCTATCCTCCATCCTATCCTATCCTGTATCCTATCCTATCCTCTATCCTATCCTATCCTCTATCCTATCCTATCTTCTATCCTATCCTATCCTCTATCCTATCAAATCCCCAACCCTATCCTCTGTCCTATCCTATCCTCTATCCTATCCTATCCTCTATCGTATCCTATCGTCTATCCGATCCTATCCTCTATCCTCTATCCTATCCTATCCTCTATCCTCTATCCTATCCTATCCTCTATCCTATCCTATCGTCTATCCTATCGTCTATCCTATCCTATCCTCTATCCTATCCTATCCTCCATCCTATCCTATCCTCAATCCTACCCTTTCCTGTATCCTATCCAATCCTGTATCCTATCCTGTCCTCTATCCTATCCTATCCTCTATCCTATCCTATGCTCTATCCTATCCCTATCGTCTATCCTATCCTCTATCCTATCCTATGCCTCTATCCTATCCTATCCTCTATCCTATCCTATCCTATATCCTATCCTATCCTCTATTCTATCCTATCCTCTACCCTATCCTATCCTCTATCCTATCCTATCCTGTATCCTATCCTATCCTCTATCCTATCCTCTATCCTATCCTATCCTCTATCATATGCTATCCTCTGTCCTATCCTATCCTCTATCCTATGCTATCCTCTATCCTATCCTCTATCCTATCCTATCCTCTATCATATCCTATCCTCTATCCTATCAAATCCCCTATCCTATCCTCTATCCTATCCTATCCTGTATCCTATCCAATCCTCTATCCTATCGTCTATCCTATCCTATCCTCTATCCTATCCTATCCTCCATCCTATCCTATCCTGTATCCTATCCTATCCTCTATCCTATCCTATCCTCTATCCTATCCTATCCTCTGTCCTATCCTATCCTCTATCCTATGCTATCCTCTGTCCTATCCTATCCTCTATCCTATGCTATCCTCTATCCTATCCTCTATCCTATCCTATCGTCTATCCTATCCTCTATCCTATCCTATCCTCTATCCTATCCTATCCTCCATCCTATCCTATCCTCAATCCTATCCTTTCCTGTATCCTATCCAATCCTGTATCCTCTCCTGTCCTCTATCCTATCCTATCCTCTATTCGATCCTATCCTTTTATCTTATCCTATCCTATACACTATCCTATACTATCCTCTATCCTATCAAATCCCCTATCCTATCCTCTATCCTATCCTATCCTCTATCCTATCGTATCCTCTATCCTATCCCATCTTCTATCCTATCCTATCCTCTATCCTATCAAATCCCCAACCCTATCCTCTGTCCTATCCTATCCTCTATCCTATCCTATCCTCTATCGTATCCTATCCTCTATCCTATCCTATCCTCTATCGTATCCTATCCTCTATCCTATCCTATCCTCTATCCTCTATCCTATCCTATCCTCTATCCTCTATCCTATCCTATCCGCTATCCTATCCTATCGTCTATCCTATCCTCTATCCTATCCTATCCTCTATCCCATCCTATCCTCCATCCTATCCTATCCTCAATCATATCCTTTCCTGTATCCTATCCAATCCTGTATACTATCCTGTCCTCTATCCTATCCCATCCTCTATCCTATCCTATGCTCTATCCTATCCTATCGTCTATCCTATCCTCTATCCTATCCTATTCCTCTATCCTATCCTATCCTCTATCCTATCCTATCCTATATCCTATCCTATCCTCTATCCTATCCTATCCTCTATCCTATCCTATCCTCTATCCTATCCTATCCTCTATCCTATCCTATCCTCTATCCTATCCTATCCTGTATCCCATCCTATCCTCTATCCTATCCTATCCTCTATCCTATCCTATCCTCTATCCTATCCTATCCTGTATCCTATCCTATCGTCTATCCTACCCTATCCTCTATCCTATCAAATCCCCTATCCTATCCTCTATCCTATCCTATCATCTATCCTCTATCCTATCCAATCCTCTATCCTATCCTATCGTCTATCCTATCCTCTATCCTATCCTATCCTCTATCATATCCTATCCACTATCCAATCCTATCCTCTATCCTCTATCCTATCCTATCCTCTATCCTATCCTATCCTCTATTCTATCCTATCTTCTATCCTATCCTATCCTCTATCCTATCCTATGCTCTATCCTATCCTATCGTCTATCCTATCCTCTATCCTATCCTATTCCTCTATCCTATCCTATCCTCTATCCTATCCTATCCTATATCCTATCCTATCCTCTATCCTATCCTATCCTCTATCCTATCCTATCCTCTATCCTATCCTATCCTCTATCCTATCCTATCCTCTATCCTATCCTCTATCCTATCCTATCCTCTATCCTATCGTATCCTCTATCCTATCCCATCTTCTATCCTATCCTATCCTCTATCCTATCAAATCCCCAACCCTATCCTCTGTCCTATCCTATCCTCTATCCTATCCTATCCTGTATCCTATCCTATCCTCTATCCTATCCTATCCTCTATCCTATCCTATCCTCTATCCTATCCTATCCTCTATCCTATCCTATCCTGTATCCTATCCTATCCTCTATCCTATCCTATCCTCTATTCGATCCTATCCTTTTATCTTATCCTATCCTATACTCTATCCTATACTATCCTCTATCCTATCAAATCCCCTATCCTATCCTCTATCCTATCCTATCCTCTATCCTATCGTATCCTCTATCCTATCCCATCTTCTATCCTATCCTATCCTCTATCCTATCAAATCCCCAACCCTATCCTCTGTCCTATCCTATCCTCTATCCTATCCTATCCTCTATCGTATCCTATCCTCTATCCTATCCTATCCTCTATCGTATCCTATCCTCTATCCTATCCTATCCTCTATCCTCTATCCTATCCTATCCTCTATCCTCTATCCTATCCTATCCGCTATCCTATCCTATCGTCTATCCTATCCTCTATCCTATCCTATCCTCTATCCTATCCTATCCTCCATCCTATCCTATCCTCAATCCTATCCTTTAATGTATCCTATCCAATCCTGTATCCTATCCTGTCCTCTATCCTATCCCATCCTCTATCCTATCCTATGCTCTATCCTATCCTATCGTCTATCCTATCCTCTATCCTATCCTATTCCTCTATCCTATCCTATCCTCTATCCTATCCTATCCTATATCCTATCCTATCCTCTATCCTATCCTATCCTCTATCCTATCCTATCCTCTATCCTATCCTATCCTCTATCCTATTCTATCCTCTATCCTATCCTATCCTGTATCCCATCCTATCCTCTATCCTATCCTATCCTCTATCCTATCCTATCCTCTATCCTATCCTATCCTGTATCCTATCCTATCGTCTATCCTACCCTATCCTCTATCCTATCAAATCCCCTATCCTATCCTCTATCCTATCCTATCATCTATCCTCTATCCTATCCAATCCTCTATCCTATCCTATCGTCTATCCTATCCTCTATCCTATCCTATCCTCTATCCTATCCTATCCACTATCCAATCCTATCCTCTATCCTCTATCCTATCCTATCCTCTATCCTATCCTATCCTCTATTCTATCCTATCTTCTATCCTATCCTATCCTCTATCCTATCCTATGCTCTATCCTATCCTATCGTCTATCCTATCCTCTATCCTATCCTATTCCTCTATCCTATCCTATCCTCTATCCTATCCTATCCTATATCCTATCCTATCCTCTATCCTATCCTATCCTCTATCCTATCCTATCCTCTATCCTATCCTATCCTCTATCCTATCCTATCCTCTATCCTATCCTATCCTGTATCCTATCCTATCCTCTATCCTATCCTATCCTCTATCCTATCCTATCCTCTATCCTATCCTATCCTCTATCCTATCCTATCCTCTATCCTATCCTATCCTCTATCCTATCCTATCCTCTATCCTATCCTATCCTCTATCCTATCCTATCCTGTATCCTATCCTATCCTCTATCCTATCCTATCCTCTATCCTATCCTATCCTCTATCCTATCCTATCCTGTATCCTATCCTATCCTCTATCCTATCCTATCCTCTATTCGATCCTATCCTTTTATCTTATCCTATCCTATACTCTATCCTATACTATCCTCTATCCTATCAAATCCCCTATCCTATCCTCTATCCTATCCTATCCTCTATCCTATCGTATCCTCTATCCTATCCCATCTTCTATCCTATCCTATCCTCTATCCTATCAAATCCCCAACCCTATCCTCTGTCCTATCCTATCCTCTATCCTATCCTATCCTCTATCGTATCCTATCCTCTATCCTATCCTATCCTCTATCGTATCCTATCCTCTATCCTATCCTATCCTCTATCCTCTATCCTATCCTATCCTCTATCCTCTATCCTATCCTATCCGCTATCCTATCCTATCGTCTATCCTATCCTCTATCCTATCCTATCCTGTATCCTATCCTATCCTCCATCCTATCCTATCCTCAATCCTATCCTTTCCTGTATCCTATCCAATCCTGTATCCTATCCTGTCCTCTATCCTATCCCATCCTCTATCCTATCCTATGCTCTATCCTATCCTATCGTCTATCCTATCCTCTATCCTATCCTATTCCTCTATCCTATCCTATCCTCTATCCTATCCTATCCTATCCTATATCCTATCCTATCCTCTATCCTATCCTATCCTCTATCCTATCCTATCCTCTATCCTATCCTATCCTCTATCCTATGCTATCCTCTATCCTATCCTATCCTGTATCCCATCCTATCCTCTATCCTATCCTATCCTCTATCCTATCCTATCCTCTATCCTATCCTATCCTGTATCCTATCCTATCGTCTATCCTACCCTATCCTCTATCCTATCAAATCCCCTATCCTATCCTCTATCCTATCCTATCATCTATCCTCTATCCTATCCAATCCTCTATCCTATCCTATCGTCTATCCTATCCTCTATCCTATCCTATCCTCTATCCTATCCTATCCACTATCCAATCCTATCCTCTATCCTCTATCCTATCCTATCCTCTATCCTATCCTATCCTCTATTCTATCCTATCTTCTATCCTATCCTATCCTCTATCCTATCCTATGCTCTATCCTATCCTATCGTCTATCCTATCCTCTATCCTATCCTATTCCTCTATCCTATCCTATCCTCTATCCTATCCTATCCTATATCCTATCCTATCCTCTATCCTATCCTATCCTGTATCCTATCATATCCTCTATCCTATCCTATCCTCTATCCTATCCTATCCTCTATCCTATCCTATCCTCTATCCTATCCTATCCTCTATCCTATCCTATCCTGTATCCTATCCTATTCTCTATCCTATCCTATCCTCTATCATATCAAATCCCCTATCCTATCCTCTATCCTATCCTATCCTATCCTGTATCCTATCCTATCCTCTATCCTATCCTATCGTCTATCCTATCCTCTATCCTATCCTATCATCTATCCTCTATCCTATCCTATTAAATCCCCTATCCTATCCTCTATCCTACCCTATCCTCTGTCCTATCCTATCCTCTATCCTATCCTATCCTCTATCCTATCCTATCCTCTATCCTATCCTATCCTCTATCCTATCCTATCCTCTATCCTCTATCCTATCCTATCCTCTATCCTCTATCCTATCCTATCCTCTATCCTATCCTATCGTCTATCCTATCCTCTATCCTATCCTATCCTCTATCCTATCCTATCCTCCATCCTATCCTATCCTCAATCCTATCCTTTCCTGTATCCTATCCAATCCTGTATCCTATCCTGTCCTCTATCCTATCCTATCCTCTATCCTATCCTATGCTCTATCCTATCCTATCGTCTATCCTATCCTCTATCCTATCCTTTTCCTCTATCCTATCCTATCCTCTATCCTATCCTATGCTCTATCCTATCCTATAGTCTATCCTATCCTCTATCCTATACTATTCCTCTATCATATCCTATCCTCTATCCTATCCTGTATCCTATCCTATCCTCTATCCTATCCTATCCTCTATTCGATCCTATCCTTTTATCTTATCCTATCCTATACTCTATCCTATACTATCCTCTATCCTATCAAATCCCCTATCCTATCCTCTATCCTATCCTATCCTCTATCCTATCGTATCCTCTATCCTATCCCATCTTCTATCCTATCCTATCCTCTATCCTATCAAATCCCCAACCCTATCCTCTGTCCTATCCTATCCTCTATCCTATCCTATCCTCTATCGTATCCTATCCTCTATCCTATCCTATCCTCTATCGTATCCTATCCTCTATCCTATCCTATCCTCTATCCTCTATCCTATCCTATCCTCTATCCTCTATCCTATCCTATCCGCTATCCTATCCTATCGTCTATCCTATCCTCTATCCTATCCTATCCTGTATCCTATCCTATCCTCCATCCTATCCTATCCTCAATCCTATCCTTTCCTGTATCCTATCCAATCCTGTATCCTATCCTGTCCTCTATCCTATCCCATCCTCTATCCTATCCTATGCTCTATCCTATCCTATCGTCTATCCTATCCTCTATCCTATCCTATTCCTCTATCCTATCCTATCCTCTATCCTATCCTATCCTATCCTATATCCTATCCTATCCTCTATCCTATCCTATCCTCTATCCTATCCTATCCTCTATCCTATCCTATCCTCTATCCTATGCTATCCTCTATCCTATCCTATCCTGTATCCCATCCTATCCTCTATCCTATCCTATCCTCTATCCTATCCTATCCTCTATCCTATCCTATCCTGTATCCTATCCTATCGTCTATCCTACCCTATCCTCTATCCTATCAAATCCCCTATCCTATCCTCTATCCTATCCTATCATCTATCCTCTATCCTATCCAATCCTCTATCCTATCCTATCGTCTATCCTATCCTCTATCCTATCCTATCCTCTATCCTATCCTATCCACTATCCAATCCTATCCTCTATCCTCTATCCTATCCTATCCTCTATCCTATCCTATCCTCTATTCTATCCTATCTTCTATCCTATCCTATCCTCTATCCTATCCTATGCTCTATCCTATCCTATCGTCTATCCTATCCTCTATCCTATCCTATTCCTCTATCCTATCCTATCCTCTATCCTATCCTATCCTATATCCTATCCTATCCTCTATCCTATCCTATCCTGTATCCTATCATATCCTCTATCCTATCCTATCCTCTATCCTATCCTATCCTCTATCCTATCCTATCCTCTATCCTATCCTATCCTCTATCCTATCCTATCCTGTATCCTATCCTATTCTCTATCCTATCCTATCCTCTATCATATCAAATCCCCTATCCTATCCTCTATCCTATCCTATCCTATCCTGTATCCTATCCTATCCTCTATCCTATCCTATCGTCTATCCTATCCTCTATCCTATCCTATCATCTATCCTCTATCCTATCCTATTAAATCCCCTATCCTATCCTCTATCCTACCCTATCCTCTGTCCTATCCTATCCTCTATCCTATCCTATCCTCTATCCTATCCTATCCTCTATCCTATCCTATCCTCTATCCTATCCTATCCTCTATCCTCTATCCTATCCTATCCTCTATCCTCTATCCTATCCTATCCTCTATCCTATCCTATCGTCTATCCTATCCTCTATCCTATCCTATCCTCTATCCTATCCTATCCTCCATCCTATCCTATCCTCAATCCTATCCTTTCCTGTATCCTATCCAATCCTGTATCCTATCCTGTCCTCTATCCTATCCTATCCTCTATCCTATCCTATGCTCTATCCTATCCTATCGTCTATCCTATCCTCTATCCTATCCTTTTCCTCTATCCTATCCTATCCTCTATCCTATCCTATGCTCTATCCTATCCTATAGTCTATCCTATCCTCTATCCTATACTATTCCTCTATCATATCCTATCCTCTATCCTATCCTCTATCCTATCCTATCCTCTATCCTATCCTATCCTCCATCCTATCCTATCCTCAATCCTATCCTTTCCTGTATCCTATCCAATCCTGTATCCTACCCTGTCCTCTATCCTATCCTATCCTCTATCCTATCCTATCCTCTATCCTATGCTATCCTCTGTCCTATCCTATCCTCTATCCTATGCTATCCTCTATCCTATCCTCTATCCTATCCTATCGTCTATCCTATCCTCTATCCTATCCTATCCTCTATCCTATCCTATCCTCCATCCTATCCTATCCTCAATCCTATCCTTTCCTGTATCCTATCCAATCCTGTATCCTCTCCTGTCCTCTATCCTATCCTATCCTCTATTCGATCCTATCCTTTTATCTTATCCTATCCTATACTCTATCCTATCCTATCCTCTATCCTATCAAATCCCCTATCCTATCCTCTATCCTATCCTATCCTCTATCCTATCGTATCCTCTATCCTATCCCATCTTCTATCCTATCCTATCCTCTATCCTATCAAATCCCCAACCCTATCCTCTGTCCTATCCTATCCTCCATCCTATCCTATCCTCTATCGTATCCTATCCTCTATCCTATCCTATCCTCTATCCTCTATCCTATCCTATCCTCTATCCTATCCTCTATCCTATCCTATCCTTTATCCTATCCTATCCTCCATCCTATCCTATCCTCAATCCTATCCTTTCCTGTATCCTATCCAATCCTGTATCCTATCCTGTCCTCTATCCTATCCCATCCTCTATCCTATCCTATGCTCTATCCTATCCTATCGTCTATCCTATCCTCTATCCTATCCTATTCCTCTATCCTATCCTATCCTCTATCCTATCCTATCCTATATCCTATCCTATCCTCTATCCTATCCTGTCCTCTATCCTATCCTATCGTCTATCCTATCCTCTATCCTATCCTATCATCTATCCTCTATCCTATCCTATTAAATCCCCTATCCTATCCTCTATCCTACCCTATCCTCTGTCCTATCCTATCCTCTATCCTATCCTATCCTCTATCCTATCCTATCCTCTATCCTATCCTATCCTCTATCCTATCCTATCCTCTATCCTCTATCCTATCCTATCCTCTATCCTCTATCCTATCCTATCCTCTATCCTATCCTATCGTCTATCCTATCCTCTATCCTATCCTATCCTCTATCCTATCCTATCCTCCATCCTATCCTATCCTCAATCCTATCCTTTCCTGTATCCTATCCAATCCTGTATCCTATCCTGTCCTCTATCCTATCCTATCCTCTATCCTATCCTATGCTCTATCCTATCCTATCGTCTATCCTATCCTCTATCCTATCCTTTTCCTCTATCCTATCCTATCCTCTATCCTATCCTATGCTCTATCCTATCCTATAGTCTATCCTATCCTCTATCCTATACTATTCCTCTATCATATCCTATCCTCTATCCTATCCTCTATCCTATCCTATCCTCTATCCTATCCTATCCTCCATCCTATCCTATCCTCAATCCTATCCTTTCCTGTATCCTATCCAATCCTGTATCCTACCCTGTCCTCTATCCTATCCTATCCTCTATCCTATCCTATCCTCTATCCTATGCTATCCTCTGTCCTATCCTATCCTCTATCCTATGCTATCCTCTATCCTATCCTCTATCCTATCCTATCGTCTATCCTATCCTCTATCCTATCCTATCCTCTATCCTATCCTAACCTCCATCCTATCCTATCCTCAATCCTATCCTTTCCTGTATCCTATCCAATCCTGTATCCTCTCCTGTCCTCTATCCTATCCTATCCTCTATTCGATCCTATCCTTTTATCTTATCCTATCCTATACTCTATCCTATCCTATCCTCTATCCTATCAAATCCCCTATCCTATCCTCTATCCTATCCTATCCTCTATCCTATCGTATCCTCTATCCTATCCCATCTTCTATCCTATCCTATCCTCTATCCTATCAAATCCCCAACCCTATCCTCTGTCCTATCCTATCCTCCATCCTATCCTATCCTCTATCGTATCCTATCCTCTATCCTATCCTATCCTCTATCCTCTATCCTATCCTATCCTCTATCCTATCCTCTATCCTATCCTATCCTCTATCCTATCCTATCCTCCATCCTATCCTATCCTCAATCCTATCCTTTCCTGTATCCTATCCAATCCTGTATCCTATCCTGTCCTCTATCCTATCCCATCCTCTATCCTATCCTATGCTCTATCCTATCCTATCGTCTATCCTATCCTCTATCCTATCCTATTCCTCTATCCTATCCTATCCTCTATCCTATCCTATCCTATATCCTATCCTATCCTCTATCCTATCCTATCCTCTATCCTATCCTATCCTCTATCCTATCCTATCCTCTATCCTATCCTATCCTCTATCCTATCCTATCCTCTATCCTATCCTATCCTGTATCCTATCCTATCCTCTATCCTATCCTATCCTCTATCCTATCCTATCCTCTATCCTATCCTATCCTCTATCCTATCCTATCCTGTATCCTATCCTATCCTCTATCCTATCCTATCCTCTATCCTATCAAATCCCCTATCCTATCCTCTATCCTATCCTATCCTGTATCCTATCCAATCCTCTATCCTATCCTCTATCCTATCCTATCCTCTATCCTATCCTATCCTCCATCCTATCCTATCCTGTATCCTCTCCTCTCCTCTATCCTATCCTATCCTATCTTCTATCCTATCCTATCCTCTGTCCTATCCTATCCTCTAACCTATCCTATCCTCTATCCTATCCTCTATGCTATCCTCTATCCTATCCTATCGTCTACCCTATCCTCTATCCTATCCTATCCTCTATCCTATCCTATCCTCCATCCTATCCTATCCTCAATCCTATCCTTTCCTGTATCCTATCCAATCCTGTATCCTCTCCTGTCCTCTATCCTATAGTATCCTCTATTCGATCCTATCCTTTTATCCTATCCTATCCTATCCTCTATCCTATCCTATCTTCTATCCTATCCTATCCTCTATCCTATCAAATCCCCTATCCTATCCTCTGTCCTATCCTATCCTCTATCCTATCCTATCCTCTATCCTATCCTATCCTCTATCCTATCCTATCCTCTATCCTATCCTATCCTATCCTCTATCCTATCCTATCCTCTATCCTATCCTATCCTCTATCCTATCCTATCCTCTATCCTATCCTATCCTCTATCCTATCCTATCCTATCCTCTATCCTATCCTATCCTCTATCCTATCCAATCCTCTATCCTATCCTATCCTCTATCCTATCAAATCCCCTATCCTATCCTCTATTCTATCCTATCCTGTATCCTATCCAATCCTCTATCCTATCCTCTATTCCTATCCTATCCTCTATCCTATCCTATCCTCTATCCTATCCTATCCTCTATCCTATCCTATCCTATCCTCTATCCTATCCTATCCTCTATCCTATCCTATCCTATCCTCTATCCTATCCTATCCTCTATCCTATCCTATCCTCTATCCTATCCTATCCTCTATCCTATCCTATCCTCTATCCTATCCTATCCTATCCTCTATCCTATCCTATCCTCTATCCTATCCTATCCTCTATCCTATCCTATCCTCTATCCTATCCTATCCTCTATCCTATCAAATCCCCTATCCTATCCTCTATTCTATCCTATCCTGTATCCTATCCAATCCTCTATCCTATCCTCTATCCTATCCTATCCTCTATCCTATCCTATCCTCCATCCTATCCTATCCTGTATCCTATCCTATCCTCTATCCTATCCTATCCTCTATCCTATCCTATCTTCTATCCTATCCTATCCTCTATCCTATCAAATCCCCAACCCTATCCTCTGTCCTATCCTATCCTCTATCCTATCCTATCCTCTATCGTATCCTATCGTCTATCCGATCCTATCCTCTATCCTCTATCCTATCCTATCCTCTATCCTCTATCCTATCCTATCCTCTATCCTATCCTATCGTCTATCCTATCGTCTATCCTATCCTATCCTCTATCCTATCCTATCCTCCATCCTATCCTATCCTCTATCCTATCCTATCCTCTATCCTATCAAATCCCCTATCCTATCCTCTATTCTATCCTATCCTGTATCCTATCCAATCCTCTATCCTATCCTCTATCCTATCCTATCCTCTATCCTATCCTATCCTCCATCCTATCCTATCCTGTATCCTATCCTATCCTCTATCCTATCCTATCCTCTATCCTATCCTATCTTCTATCCTATCCTATCCTCTATCCTATCAAATCCCCAACCCTATCCTCTGTCCTATCCTATCCTCTATCCTATCCTATCCTCTATCCTATCCTATCCTCTATCCTATCCTATCCACTATCCAATCCTATCCTCTATCCTCTATCCTATCCTATCCTCTATCCTATCCTATCCTCTATTCTATCCTATCTTCTATCCTATCCTATCCTCTATCCTATCCTATCCTCTATCCTATCCTATCCGCTATCCTCTATCCTATCCTATCGTCTATCCTATCCTCTATCCTATCCTATCCTCTATCCTATCCTATCCTCCATCCTATCCTATCCTCAATCCTATCCTTTCCTGTATCCTATCCAATCCTGTATCCTCTCCTGTCCTCTATCCTATAGTATCCTCTATTCGATCCTATCCTTTTATCCTATCCTATCCTATCCTCTATCCTATCCTATCTTCTATCCTATCCTATCCTCTATCCTATCAAATCCCCTATCCTATCCTCTGTCCTATCCTATCCTCTATCCTATCCTATCCTCTATCCTATCCTATCCTCTATCCTATCCTATCCTCTATCCTATCCTATCCTATCCTCTATCCTATCCTATCCTCTATCCTATCCTATCCTATCCTCTATCCTATCCTATCCTCTATCCTATCCTATCCTCTATCCTATCCTATCCTCTATCCTATCCTATCCTCTATCCTATCCTATCCTATCCTCTATCCTATCCTATCCTCTATCCTATCCTATCCTCTATCCTATCCTATCCTCTATCCTATCCTATCCTCTATCCTATCAAATCCCCTATCCTATCCTCTATTCTATCCTATCCTGTATCCTATCCAATCCTCTATCCTATCCTCTATCCTATCCTATCCTCTATCCTATCCTATCCTCCATCCTATCCTATCCTGTATCCTATCCTATCCTCTATCCTATCCTATCCTCTATCCTATCCTATCTTCTATCCTATCCTATCCTCTATCCTATCAAATCCCCAACCCTATCCTCTGTCCTATCCTATCCTCTATCCTATCCTATCCTCTATCGTATCCTATCGTCTATCCGATCCTATCCTCTATCCTCTATCCTATCCTATCCTCTATCCTCTATCCTATCCTATCCTCTATCCTATCCTATCGTCTATCCTATCGTCTATCCTATCCTATCCTCTATCCTATCCTATCCTCCATCCTATCCTATCCTCAATCCTACCCTTTCCTGTATCCTATCCAATCCTGTATCCTATCCTGTCCTCTATCCTATCCTATCCTCTATCCTATCCTATGCTCTATCCTATCCCTATCGTCTATCCTATCCTCTATCCTATCCTATGCCTCTATCCTATCCTATCCTCTATCCTATCCTATCCTATATCCTATCCTATCCTCTATTCTATCCTATCCTCTACCCTATCCTATCCTCTATCCTATCCTATCCTGTATCCTATCCTATCCTCTATCCTATCCTCTATCCTATCCTATCCTCTATCATATGCTATCCTCTGTCCTATCCTATCCTCTATCCTATGCTATCCTCTATCCTATCCTCTATCCTATCCTATCCTCTATCATATCCTATCCTCTATCCTATCAAATCCCCTATCCTATCCTCTATCCTATCCTATCCTGTATCCTATCCAATCCTCTATCCTATCGTCTATCCTATCCTATCCTCTATCCTATCCTATCCTCCATCCTATCCTATCCTGTATCCTATCCTATCCTCTATCCTATCCTATCCTCTATCCTATCCTATCCTCTGTCCTATCCTATCCTCTATCCTATGCTATCCTCTGTCCTATCCTATCCTCTATCCTATGCTATCCTCTATCCTATCCTCTATCCTATCCTATCGTCTATCCTATCCTCTATCCTATCCTATCCTCTATCCTATCCTATCCTCCATCCTATCCTATCCTCAATCCTATCCTTTCCTGTATCCTATCCAATCCTGTATCCTCTCCTGTCCTCTATCCTATCCTATCCTCTATTCGATCCTATCCTTTTATCTTATCCTATCCTATACACTATCCTATACTATCCTCTATCCTATCAAATCCCCTATCCTATCCTCTATCCTATCCTATCCTCTATCCTATCGTATCCTCTATCCTATCCCATCTTCTATCCTATCCTATCCTCTATCCTATCAAATCCCCAACCCTATCCTCTGTCCTATCCTATCCTCTATCCTATCCTATCCTCTATCGTATCCTATCCTCTATCCTATCCTATCCTCTATCGTATCCTATCCTCTATCCTATCCTATCCTCTATCCTCTATCCTATCCTATCCTCTATCCTCTATCCTATCCTATCCGCTATCCTATCCTATCGTCTATCCTATCCTCTATCCTATCCTATCCTCTATCCCATCCTATCCTCCATCCTATCCTATCCTCAATCCTATCCTTTCCTGTATCCTATCCAATCCTGTATCCTATCCTGTCCTCTATCCTATCCCATCCTCTATCCTATCCTATGCTCTATCCTATCCTATCGTCTATCCTATCCTCTATCCTATCCTATTCCTCTATCCTATCCTATCCTCTATCCTATCCTATCCTATATCCTATCCTATCCTCTATCCTATCCTATCCTCTATCCTATCCTATCCTCTATCCTATCCTATCCTCTATCCTATCCTATCCTCTATCCTATCCTATCCTGTATCCCATCCTATCCTCTATCCTATCCTATCCTCTATCCTATCCTATCCTCTATCCTATCCTATCCTGTATCCTATCCTATCGTCTATCCTACCCTATCCTCTATCCTATCAAATCCCCTATCCTATCCTCTATCCTATCCTATCATCTATCCTCTATCCTATCCAATCCTCTATCCTATCCTATCGTCTATCCTATCCTCTATCCTATCCTATCCTCTATCCTATCCTATCCACTATCCAATCCTATCCTCTATCCTCTATCCTATCCTATCCTCTATCCTATCCTATCCTCTATTCTATCCTATCTTCTATCCTATCCTATCCTCTATCCTATCCTATGCTCTATCCTATCCTATCGTCTATCCTATCCTCTATCCTATCCTATTCCTCTATCCTATCCTATCCTCTATCCTATCCTATCCTATATCCTATCCTATCCTCTATCCTATCCTATCCTCTATCCTATCCTATCCTCTATCCTATCCTATCCTCTATCCTATCCTATCCTCTATCCTATCCTATCCTCTATCCTATCCTATCCTCTATCCTATCCTATCCTGTATCCTATCCTATCCTCTATCCTATCCTATCCTCTATCCTATCCTATCCTCTATCCTATCCTATCCTCTATCCTATCCTATCCTGTATCCTATCCTATCCTCTATCCTATCCTATCCTCTATTCGATCCTATCCTTTTATCTTATCCTATCCTATACTCTATCCTATACTATCCTCTATCCTATCAAATCCCCTATCCTATCCTCTATCCTATCCTATCCTCTATCCTATCGTATCCTCTATCCTATCCCATCTTCTATCCTATCCTATCCTCTATCCTATCAAATCCCCAACCCTATCCTCTGTCCTATCCTATCCTCTATCCTATCCTATCCTCTATCGTATCCTATCCTCTATCCTATCCTATCCTCTATCGTATCCTATCCTCTATCCTATCCTATCCTCTATCCTCTATCCTATCCTATCCTCTATCCTCTATCCTATCCTATCCGCTATCCTATCCTATCGTCTATCCTATCCTCTATCCTATCCTATCCTCTATCGTATCCTATCCTCTATCCTATCCTATCCTCTATCCTCTATCCTATCCTATCCTCTATCCTCTATCCTATCCTATCCGCTATCCTATCCTATCGTCTATCCTATCCTCTATCCTATCCTATCCTCTATCCCATCCTATCCTCCATCCAATCCTATCCTTTCCTGTATCCTATCCAATCCTGTATCCTATCCTGTCCTCTATCCTATCCCATCCTCTATCCTATCCTATGCTCTATCCTATCCTATCGTCTATCCTATCCTCTATCCTATCCTATTCCTCTATCCTATCCTATCCTCTATCCTATCCTATCCTATATCCTATCCTATCCTCTATCCTATCCTATCCTCTATCCTATCCTATCCTCTATCCTATCCTATCCTCTATCCTATCCTATCCTCTATCCTATCCTATCCTGTATCCCATCCTATCCTCTATCCTATCCTATCCTCTATCCTATCCTATCCTCTATCCTATCCTATCCTGTATCCTATCCTATCGTCTATCCTACCCTATCCTCTATCCTATCAAATCCCCTATCCTATCCTCTATCCTATCCTATCATCTATCCTCTATCCTATCCAATCCTCTATCCTATCCTATCGTCTATCCTATCCTCTATCCTATCCTATCCTCTATCCTATCCTATCCACTATCCAATCCTATCCTCTATCCTCTATCCTATCCTATCCTCTATCCTATCCTATCCTCTATTCTATCCTATCTTCTATCCTATCCTATCCTCTATCCTATCCTATGCTCTATCCTATCCTATCGTCTATCCTATCCTCTATCCTATCCTATTCCTCTATCCTATCCTATCCTCTATCCTATCCTATCCTATATCCTATCCTATCCTCTATCCTATCCTATCCTCTATCCTATCCTATCCTCTATCCTATCCTATCCTCTATCCTATCCTATCCTCTATCCTATCCTATCCTGTATCCTATCCTATCCTCTATCCTATCCTATCCTCTATCCTATCCTATCCTCTATCCTATCCTATCCTCTATCCTATCCTATCCTCTATCCTATCCTATCCTCTATCCTATCCTATCCTCTATCCTATCCTATCCTCTATCCTATCCTATCCTGTATCCTATCCTATCCTCTATCCTATCCTATCCTCTATCCTATCCTATCCTCTATCCTATCCTATCCTGTATCCTATCCTATCCTCTATCCTATCCTATCCTCTATTCGATCCTATCCTTTTATCTTATCCTATCCTATACTCTATCCTATACTATCCTCTATCCTATCAAATCCCCTATCCTATCCTCTATCCTATCCTATCCTCTATCCTATCGTATCCTCTATCCTATCCCATCTTCTATCCTATCCTATCCTCTATCCTATCAAATCCCCAACCCTATCCTCTGTCCTATCCTATCCTCTATCCTATCCTATCCTCTATCGTATCCTATCCTCTATCCTATCCTATCCTCTATCGTATCCTATCCTCTATCCTATCCTATCCTCTATCCTCTATCCTATCCTATCCTCTATCCTCTATCCTATCCTATCCGCTATCCTATCCTATCGTCTATCCTATCCTCTATCCTATCCTATCCTGTATCCTATCCTATCCTCCATCCTATCCTATCCTCAATCCTATCCTTTCCTGTATCCTATCCAATCCTGTATCCTATCCTGTCCTCTATCCTATCCCATCCTCTATCCTATCCTATGCTCTATCCTATCCTATCGTCTATCCTATCCTCTATCCTATCCTATTCCTCTATCCTATCCTATCCTCTATCCTATCCTATCCTATCCTATATCCTATCCTATCCTCTATCCTATCCTATCCTCTATCCTATCCTATCCTCTATCCTATCCTATCCTCTATCCTATCCTATCCTCTATCCTATGCTATCCTCTATCCTATCCTATCCTGTATCCCATCCTATCCTCTATCCTATCCTATCCTCTATCCTATCCTATCCTCTATCCTATCCTATCCTGTATCCTATCCTATCGTCTATCCTACCCTATCCTCTATCCTATCAAATCCCCTATCCTATCCTCTATCCTATCCTATCATCTATCCTCTATCCTATCCAATCCTCTATCCTATCCTATCGTCTATCCTATCCTCTATCCTATCCTATCCTCTATCCTATCCTATCCACTATCCAATCCTATCCTCTATCCTCTATCCTATCCTATCCTCTATCCTATCCTATCCTCTATTCTATCCTATCTTCTATCCTATCCTATCCTCTATCCTATCCTATGCTCTATCCTATCCTATCGTCTATCCTATCCTCTATCCTATCCTATTCCTCTATCCTATCCTATCCTCTATCCTATCCTATCCTATATCCTATCCTATCCTCTATCCTATCCTATCCTGTATCCTATCATATCCTCTATCCTATCCTATCCTCTATCCTATCCTATCCTCTATCCTATCCTATCCTCTATCCTATCCTATCCTCTATCCTATCCTATCCTGTATCCTATCCTATTCTCTATCCTATCCTATCCTCTATCATATCAAATCCCCTATCCTATCCTCTATCCTATCCTATCCTATCCTGTATCCTATCCTATCCTCTATCCTATCCTATCGTCTATCCTATCCTCTATCCTATCCTATCATCTATCCTCTATCCTATCCTATTAAATCCCCTATCCTATCCTCTATCCTACCCTATCCTCTGTCCTATCCTATCCTCTATCCTATCCTATCCTCTATCCTATCCTATCCTCTATCCTATCCTATCCTCTATCCTATCCTATCCTCTATCCTCTATCCTATCCTATCCTCTATCCTCTATCCTATCCTATCCTCTATCCTATCCTATCGTCTATCCTATCCTCTATCCTATCCTATCCTCTATCCTATCCTATCCTCCATCCTATCCTATCCTCAATCCTATCCTTTCCTGTATCCTATCCAATCCTGTATCCTATCCTGTCCTCTATCCTATCCTATCCTCTATCCTATCCTATGCTCTATCCTATCCTATCGTCTATCCTATCCTCTATCCTATCCTTTTCCTCTATCCTATCCTATCCTCTATCCTATCCTATGCTCTATCCTATCCTATAGTCTATCCTATCCTCTATCCTATACTATTCCTCTATCATATCCTATCCTCTATCCTATCCTCTATCCTATCCTATCCTCTATCCTATCCTATCCTCCATCCTATCCTATCCTCAATCCTATCCTTTCCTGTATCCTATCCAATCCTGTATCCTACCCTGTCCTCTATCCTATCCTATCCTCTATCCTATCCTATCCTCTATCCTATGCTATCCTCTGTCCTATCCTATCCTCTATCCTATGCTATCCTCTATCCTATCCTCTATCCTATCCTATCGTCTATCCTATCCTCTATCCTATCCTATCCTCTATCCTATCCTATCCTCCATCCTATCCTATCCTCAATCCTATCCTTTCCTGTATCCTATCCAATCCTGTATCCTCTCCTGTCCTCTATCCTATCCTATCCTCTATTCGATCCTATCCTTTTATCTTATCCTATCCTATACTCTATCCTATCCTATCCTCTATCCTATCAAATCCCCTATCCTATCCTCTATCCTATCCTATCCTCTATCCTATCGTATCCTCTATCCTATCCCATCTTCTATCCTATCCTATCCTCTATCCTATCAAATCCCCAACCCTATCCTCTGTCCTATCCTATCCTCCATCCTATCCTATCCTCTATCGTATCCTATCCTCTATCCTATCCTATCCTCTATCCTCTATCCTATCCTATCCTCTATCCTATCCTCTATCCTATCCTATCCTTTATCCTATCCTATCCTCCATCCTATCCTATCCTCAATCCTATCCTTTCCTGTATCCTATCCAATCCTGTATCCTATCCTGTCCTCTATCCTATCCCATCCTCTATCCTATCCTATGCTCTATCCTATCCTATCGTCTATCCTATCCTCTATCCTATCCTATTCCTCTATCCTATCCTATCCTCTATCCTATCCTATCCTATATCCTATCCTATCCTCTATCCTATCCTGTCCTCTATCCTATCCTATCGTCTATCCTATCCTCTATCCTATCCTATCATCTATCCTCTATCCTATCCTATTAAATCCCCTATCCTATCCTCTATCCTACCCTATCCTCTGTCCTATCCTATCCTCTATCCTATCCTATCCTCTATCCTATCCTATCCTCTATCCTATCCTATCCTCTATCCTATCCTATCCTCTATCCTCTATCCTATCCTATCCTCTATCCTCTATCCTATCCTATCCTCTATCCTATCCTATCGTCTATCCTATCCTCTATCCTATCCTATCCTCTATCCTATCCTATCCTCCATCCTATCCTATCCTCAATCCTATCCTTTCCTGTATCCTATCCAATCCTGTATCCTATCCTGTCCTCTATCCTATCCTATCCTCTATCCTATCCTATGCTCTATCCTATCCTATCGTCTATCCTATCCTCTATCCTATCCTTTTCCTCTATCCTATCCTATCCTCTATCCTATCCTATGCTCTATCCTATCCTATAGTCTATCCTATCCTCTATCCTATACTATTCCTCTATCATATCCTATCCTCTATCCTATCCTCTATCCTATCCTATCCTCTATCCTATCCTATCCTCCATCCTATCCTATCCTCAATCCTATCCTTTCCTGTATCCTATCCAATCCTGTATCCTACCCTGTCCTCTATCCTATCCTATCCTCTATCCTATCCTATCCTCTATCCTATGCTATCCTCTGTCCTATCCTATCCTCTATCCTATGCTATCCTCTATCCTATCCTCTATCCTATCCTATCGTCTATCCTATCCTCTATCCTATCCTATCCTCTATCCTATCCTATCCTCCATCCTATCCTATCCTCAATCCTATCCTTTCCTGTATCCTATCCAATCCTGTATCCTCTCCTGTCCTCTATCCTATCCTATCCTCTATTCGATCCTATCCTTTTATCTTATCCTATCCTATACTCTATCCTATCCTATCCTCTATCCTATCAAATCCCCTATCCTATCCTCTATCCTATCCTATCCTCTATCCTATCGTATCCTCTATCCTATCCCATCTTCTATCCTATCCTATCCTCTATCCTATCAAATCCCCAACCCTATCCTCTGTCCTATCCTATCCTCCATCCTATCCTATCCTCTATCGTATCCTATCCTCTATCCTATCCTATCCTCTATCCTCTATCCTATCCTATCCTCTATCCTATCCTCTATCCTATCCTATCCTCTATCCTATCCTATCCTCCATCCTATCCTATCCTCAATCCTATCCTTTCCTGTATCCTATCCAATCCTGTATCCTATCCTGTCCTCTATCCTATCCCATCCTCTATCCTATCCTATGCTCTATCCTATCCTATCGTCTATCCTATCCTCTATCCTATCCTATCCTCTATCCTATCCTATTCCTCTATCCTATCCTATCCTCTATCCTATCCTATCCTATATCCTATCCTATCCTCTATCCTATCCTATCCTCTATCCTATCCTATCCTCTATCCTATCCTATCCTCTATCCTATCCTATCCTCTATCCTATCCTATCCTCTATCCTATCCTATCCTGTATCCTATCCTATCCTCTATCCTATCCTATCCTCTATCCTATCCTATCCTCTATCCTATCCTATCCTGTATCCTATCCTATCCTCTATCCTATCCTATCCTCTATCCTATCAAATCCCCTATCCTATCCTCTATCCTATCCTATCATCTATCCTCTATCCTATCCAATCCTCTATCCTATCCTATCCTCTATTCTATCCTATCTTCTATCCTATCCTATCCTCTATCCTATCCTATGCTCTATCCTATCCTATCGTCTATCCTATCCTCTATCCTATCCTATTCCTCTATCCTATCCTATCCTCTATCCTATCCTATCCTATATCCTATCCTATCCTCTATCCTATCCTATCCTCTATCCTATCCTATCCTCTATCCTATCCTATCCTCTATCCTATCCTATCCTCTATCCTATCCTATCCTGTATCCTATCCTATCCTCTATCCTATCCTATCCTCTATCCTATCCTATCCTCTATCCTATCCTATCCTGTATCCTATCCTATCCTCTATCCTATCCTATCCTCTATCCTATCAAATCCCCTATCCTATCCTCTATCCTATCCTATCCTGTATCCTATCCAATCCTCTATCCTATCCTCTATCCTATCCTATCCTCTATCCTATCCTATCCTCCATCCTATCCTATCCTGTATCCTATCCTCTCCTCTATCCTATCATATCCTATCTTCTATCCTATCCTATCCTCTGTCCTATCCTATCCTCTAACCTATCCTATCCTCTATCCTATCCTCTATGCTATCCTCTATCCTATCCTATCGTCTACCCTATCCTCTATCCTATCCTATCCTCTATCCTATCCTATCCTCCATCCTATCCTATCCTCAATCCTATAATTTCCTGTATCCTATCCAATCCTGTATCCTCTCCTGTCCTCTATCCTATAGTATCCTCTATTCGATCCTATCCTTTTATCCTATCCTATCCTATCCTCTATCCTATCCTATCTTCTATCCTATCCTATCCTCTATCCTATCAAATCCCCTATCCTATCCTCTGTCCTATCCTATCCTCTATCCTATCCTATCCTCTATCCTATCCTATCCTCTATCCTATCCTATCCTCTATCCTATCCTATCCTATCCTCTATCCTATCCTATCCTCTATCCTATCCTATCCTCTATCCTATCCTATCCTCTATCCTATCCTATCCTCTATCCTATCCTATCCTCTATCCTATCCTATCCTATCCTCTATCCTATCCTATCCTCTATCCTATCCAATCCTCTATCCTATCCTATCCTCTATCCTATCAAATCCCCTATCCTATCCTCTATTCTATCCTATCCTGTATCCTATCCAATCCTCTATCCTATCCTCTATTCCTATCCTATCCTCTATCCTATCCTATCCTCTATCCTATCCTATCCTCTATCCTATCCTATCCTATCCTCTATCCTATCCTATCCTCTATCCTATCCTATCCTATCCTCTATCCTATCCTATCCTCTATCCTATCCTATCCTCTATCCTATCCTATCCTCTATCCTATCCTATCCTCTATCCTATCCTATCCTATCCTCTATCCTATCCTATCCTCTATCCTATCCTATCCTCTATCCTATCCTATCCTCTATCCTATCAAATCCCCTATCCTATCCTCTATTCTATCCTATCCTGTATCCTATCCAATCCTCTATCCTATCCTCTATCCTATCCTATCCTCTATCCTATCCTATCCTCCATCCTATCCTATCCTGTATCCTATCCTATCCTCTATCCTATCCTATCCTCTATCCTATCCTATCTTCTATCCTATCCTATCCTCTATCCTATCAAATCCCCAACCCTATCCTCTGTCCTATCCTATCCTCTATCCTATCCTATCCTCTATCGTATCCTATCGTCTATCCGATCCTATCCTCTATCCTCTATCCTATCCTATCCTCTATCCTCTATCCTATCCTATCCTCTATCCTATCCTATCGTCTATCCTATCGTCTATCCTATCCTATCCTCTATCCTATCCTATCCTCCATCCTATCCTATCCTCAATCCTACCCTTTCCTGTATCCTATCCAATCCTGTATCCTATCCTGTCCTCTATCCTATCCTATCCTCTATCCTATCCTATGCTCTATCCTATCCCTATCGTCTATCCTATCCTCTATCCTATCCTATGCCTCTATCCTATCCTATCCTCTATCCTATCCTATCCTATATCCTATCCTATCCTCTATTCTATCCTATCCTCTACCCTATCCTATCCTCTATCCTATCCTATCCTGTATCCTATCCTATCCTCTATCCTATCCTCTATCCTATCCTATCCTCTATCATATGCTATCCTCTGTCCTATCCTATCCTCTATCCTATGCTATCCTGTATCCTATCCAATCCTCTATCCTATCGTCTATCCTATCCTATCCTCTATCCTATCCTATCCTCCATCCTATCCTATCCTGTATCCTATCCTATCCTCTATCCTATCCTATCCTCCATCCTATCCTATCCTGTATCCTATCCTATCCTCTATCCTATCCTATCCTCTATCCTATCCTATCCTCTGTCCTATCCTATCCTCTATCCTATGCTATCCTCTGTCCTATCCTATCCTCTATCCTAT
Source organism: Halictus rubicundus (assembly GCF_050948215.1). NCBI lineage: Eukaryota > Metazoa > Arthropoda > Insecta > Hymenoptera > Halictidae > Halictus > Halictus rubicundus. The sequence continues at coordinate 158,919 of NW_027488779.1, forward strand.
GCTATCCTCTATCCTATCCTCTATCCTATCCTATCGTCTATCCTATCCTCTATCCTATCCTATCCTCTATCCTATCCTATCCTCCATCCTATCCTATCCTCAATCCTATCCTTTCCTGTATCCTATCCAATCCTGTATCCTCTCCTGTCCTCTATCCTATCCTATCCTCTATTCGATCCTATCCTTTTATCTTATCCTATCCTATACACTATCCTATACTATCCTCTATCCTATCAAATCCCCTATCCTATCCTCTATCCTATCCTATCCTCTATCCTATCGTATCCTCTATCCTATCCCATCTTCTATCCTATCCTATCCTCTATCCTATCAAATCCCCAACCCTATCCTCTGTCCTATCCTATCCTCTATCCTATCCTATCCTCTATCGTATCCTATCCTCTATCCTATCCTATCCTCTATCGTATCCTATCCTCTATCCTATCCTATCCTCTATCCTCTATCCTATCCTATCCTCTATCCTCTATCCTATCCTATCCGCTATCCTATCCTATCGTCTATCCTATCCTCTATCCTATCCTATCCTCTATCCCATCCTATCCTCCATCCTATCCTATCCTCAATCCTATCCTTTCCTGTATCCTATCCAATCCTGTATCCTATCCTGTCCTCTATCCTATCCCATCCTCTATCCTATCCTATGCTCTATCCTATCCTATCGTCTATCCTATCCTCTATCCTATCCTATTCCTCTATCCTATCCTATCCTCTATCCTATCCTATCCTATATCCTATCCTATCCTCTATCCTATCCTATCCTCTATCGTATCCTATCCTCTATCCTATCCTATCCTCTATCCTCTATCCTATCCTATCCTCTATCCTCTATCCTATCCTATCCTCTATCCTATCCTATCCTCTATCCTATCCTATCCTGTATCCCATCCTATCCTCTATCCTATCCTATCCTCTATCCTATCCTATCCTCTATCCTATCCTATCCTGTATCCTATCCTATCGTCTATCCTACCCTATCCTCTATCCTATCAAATCCCCTATCCTATCCTCTATCCTATCCTATCATCTATCCTCTATCCTATCCAATCCTCTATCCTATCCTATCGTCTATCCTATCCTCTATCCTATCCTATCCTCTATCCTATCCTATCCACTATCCAATCCTATCCTCTATCCTCTATCCTATCCTATCCTCTATCCTATCCTATCCTCTATTCTATCCTATCTTCTATCCTATCCTATCCTCTATCCTATCCTATGCTCTATCCTATCCTATCGTCTATCCTATCCTCTATCCTATCCTATTCCTCTATCCTATCCTATCCTCTATCCTATCCTATCCTATATCCTATCCTATCCTCTATCCTATCCTATCCTCTATCCTATCCTATCCTCTATCCTATCCTATCCTCTATCCTATCCTATCCTCTATCCTATCCTATCCTCTATCCTATCCTATCCTGTATCCTATCCTATCCTCTATCCTATCCTATCCTCTATCCTATCCTATCCTCTATCCTATCCTATCCTCTATCCTATCCTATCCTGTATCCTATCCTATCCTCTATCCTATCCTATCCTCTATTCGATCCTATCCTTTTATCTTATCCTATCCTATACTCTATCCTATACTATCCTCTATCCTATCAAATCCCCTATCCTATCCTCTATCCTATCCTATCCTCTATCCTATCGTATCCTCTATCCTATCCCATCTTCTATCCTATCCTATCCTCTATCCTATCAAATCCCCAACCCTATCCTCTGTCCTATCCTATCCTCTATCCTATCCTATCCTCTATCGTATCCTATCCTCTATCCTATCCTATCCTCTATCGTATCCTATCCTCTATCCTATCCTATCCTCTATCCTCTATCCTATCCTATCCTCTATCCTCTATCCTATCCTATCCGCTATCCTATCCTATCGTCTATCCTATCCTCTATCCTATCCTATCCTCTATCCTATCCTATCCTCCATCCTATCCTATCCTCAATCCTATCCTTTCCTGTATCCTATCCAATCCTGTATCCTATCCTGTCCTCTATCCTATCCCATCCTCTATCCTATCCTATGCTCTATCCTATCCTATCGTCTATCCTATCCTCTATCCTATCCTATTCCTCTATCCTATCCTATCCTCTATCCTATCCTATCCTATATCCTATCCTATCCTCTATCCTATCCTATCCTCTATCCTATCCTATCCTCTATCCTATCCTATCCTCTATCCTATCCTATCCTCTATCCTATCCTATCCTGTATCCCATCCTATCCTCTATCCTATCCTATCCTCTATCCTATCCTATCCTCTATCCTATCCTATCCTGTATCCTATCCTATCGTCTATCCTACCCTATCCTCTATCCTATCAAATCCCCTATCCTATCCTCTATCCTATCCTATCATCTATCCTCTATCCTATCCAATCCTCTATCCTATCCTATCGTCTATCCTATCCTCTATCCTATCCTATCCTCTATCCTATCCTATCCACTATCCAATCCTATCCTCTATCCTCTATCCTATCCTATCCTCTATCCTATCCTATCCTCTATTCTATCCTATCTTCTATCCTATCCTATCCTCTATCCTATCCTATGCTCTATCCTATCCTATCGTCTATCCTATCCTCTATCCTATCCTATTCCTCTATCCTATCCTATCCTCTATCCTATCCTATCCTATATCCTATCCTATCCTCTATCCTATCCTATCCTCTATCCTATCCTATCCTCTATCCTATCCTATCCTCTATCCTATCCTATCCTCTATCCTATCCTATCCTGTATCCTATCCTATCCTCTATCCTATCCTATCCTCTATCCTATCCTATCCTCTATCCTATCCTATCCTCTATCCTATCCTATCCTCTATCCTATCCTCTATCCTATCCTATCCTCTATCCTATCCTATCCTCTATCCTATCCTATCCTCTATCCTATCCTATCCTGTATCCTATCCTATCCTCTATCCTATCCTATCCTCTATCCTATCCTATCCTCTATCCTATCCTATCCTGTATCCTATCCTATCCTCTATCCTATCCTATCCTCTATTCGATCCTATCCTTTTATCTTATCCTATCCTATACTCTATCCTATACTATCCTCTATCCTATCAAATCCCCTATCCTATCCTCTATCCTATCCTATCCTCTATCCTATCGTATCCTCTATCCTATCCCATCTTCTATCCTATCCTATCCTCTATCCTATCAAATCCCCAACCCTATCCTCTGTCCTATCCTATCCTCTATCCTATCCTATCCTCTATCGTATCCTATCCTCTATCCTATCCTATCCTCTATCGTATCCTATCCTCTATCCTATCCTATCCTCTATCCTCTATCCTATCCTATCCTCTATCCTCTATCCTATCCTATCCGCTATCCTATCCTATCGTCTATCCTATCCTCTATCCTATCCTATCCTGTATCCTATCCTATCCTCCATCCTATCCTATCCTCAATCCTATCCTTTCCTGTATCCTATCCAATCCTGTATCCTATCCTGTCCTCTATCCTATCCCATCCTCTATCCTATCCTATGCTCTATCCTATCCTATCGTCTATCCTATCCTCTATCCTATCCTATTCCTCTATCCTATCCTATCCTCTATCCTATCCTATCCTATATCCTATCCTATCCTCTATCCTATCCTATCCTCTATCCTATCCTATCCTCTATCCTATCCTATCCTCTATCCTATGCTATCCTCTATCCTATCCTATCCTGTATCCCATCCTATCCTCTATCCTATCCTATCCTCTATCCTATCCTATCCTCTATCCTATCCTATCCTGTATCCTATCCTATCGTCTATCCTACCCTATCCTCTATCCTATCAAATCCCCTATCCTATCCTCTATCCTATCCTATCATCTATCCTCTATCCTATCCAATCCTCTATCCTATCCTATCGTCTATCCTATCCTCTATCCTATCCTATCCTCTATCCTATCCTATCCACTATCCAATCCTATCCTCTATCCTCTATCCTATCCTATCCTCTATCCTATCCTATCCTCTATTCTATCCTATCTTCTATCCTATCCTATCCTCTATCCTATCCTATGCTCTATCCTATCCTATCGTCTATCCTATCCTCTATCCTATCCTATTCCTCTATCCTATCCTATCCTCTATCCTATCCTATCCTATATCCTATCCTATCCTCTATCCTATCCTATCCTGTATCCTATCCTATCCTCTATCCTATCCTATCCTCTATCCTATCCTATCCTCTATCCTATCCTATCCTCTATCCTATCCTATCCTCTATCCTATCCTATCCTGTATCCTATCCTATTCTCTATCCTATCCTATCCTCTATCCTATCAAATCCCCTATCCTATCCTCTATCCTATCCTATCCTATCCTGTATCCTATCCTATCCTCTATCCTATCCTATCGTCTATCCTATCCTCTATCCTATCCTATCATCTATCCTCTATCCTATCCTATTAAATCCCCTATCCTATCCTCTATCCTACCCTATCCTCTGTCCTATCCTATCCTCTATCCTATCCTATCCTCTATCCTATCCTATCCTCTATCCTATCCTATCCTCTATCCTATCCTATCCTCTATCCTATCCTATCCTCTATCCTCTATCCTATCCTATCCTCTATCCTCTATCCTATCCTATCCTCTATCCTATCCTATCGTCTATCCTATCCTCTATCCTATCCTATCCTCTATCCTATCCTATCCTCCATCCTATCCTATCCTCAATCCTATCCTTTCCTGTATCCTATCCAATCCTGTATCCTATCCTGTCCTCTATCCTATCCTATCCTCTATCCTATCCTATGCTCTATCCTATCCTATCGTCTATCCTATCCTCTATCCTATCCTTTTCCTCTATCCTATCCTATCCTCTATCCTATCCTATGCTCTATCCTATCCTATAGTCTATCCTATCCTCTATCCTATACTATTCCTCTATCATATCCTATCCTCTATCCTATCCTCTATCCTATCCTATCCTCTATCCTATCCTATCCTCCATCCTATCCTATCCTCAATCCTATCCTTTCCTGTATCCTATCCAATCCTGTATCCTACCCTGTCCTCTATCCTATCCTATCCTCTATCCTATCCTATCCTCTATCCTATGCTATCCTCTGTCCTATCCTATCCTCTATCCTATGCTATCCTCTATCCTATCCTCTATCCTATCCTATCGTCTATCCTATCCTCTATCCTATCCTATCCTCTATCCTATCCTATCCTCCATCCTATCCTATCCTCAATCCTATCCTTTCCTGTATCCTATCCAATCCTGTATCCTCTCCTGTCCTCTATCCTATCCTATCCTCTATTCGATCCTATCCTTTTATCTTATCCTATCCTATACTCTATTCTATCCTATCCTCTATCCTATCAAATCCCCTATCCTATCCTCTATCCTATCCTATCCTCTATCCTATCGTATCCTCTATCCTATCCCATCTTCTATCCTATCCTATCCTCTATCCTATCAAATCCCCAACCCTATCCTCTGTCCTATCCTATCCTCCATCCTATCCTATCCTCTATCGTATCCTATCCTCTATCCTATCCTATCCTCTATCCTCTATCCTATCCTATCCTCTATCCTATCCTCTATCCTATCCTATCCTCTATCCTATCCTATCCTCCATCCTATCCTATCCTCAATCCTATCCTTTCCTGTATCCTATCCAATCCTGTATCCTATCCTGTCCTCTATCCTATCCCATCCTCTATCCTATCCTATGCTCTATCCTATCCTATCGTCTATCCTATCCTCTATCCTATCCTATTCCTCTATCCTATCCTATCCTCTATCCTATCCTATCCTATATCCTATCCTATCCTCTATCCTATCCTATCCTCTATCCTATCCTATCCTCTATCCTATCCTATCCTCTATCCTATCCTATCCTCTATCCTATCCTATCCTGTATCCTATCCTATTCTCTATCCTATCCTATCCTCTATCCTATCAAATCCCCTATCCTATCCTCTATCCTATCCTATCCTATCCTGTATCCTATCCTATCCTCTATCCTATCCTATCGTCTATCCTATCCTCTATCCTATCCTATCATCTATCCTCTATCCTATCCTATTAAATCCCCTATCCTATCCTCTATCCTATCCTATCCTCTATCCTATCCTATCCTATCCTCTATCCTATCCTATCCTCTATCCTATCCTATCCTCTATCCTATCCTATCCTCTATCCTATCCTATCCTCTATCCTATCCTATCCTCTATCCTATCCTATCCTATCCTCTATCCTATCCTATCCTCTATCCTATCCAATCCTCTATCCTATCCTATCCTCTATCCTATCAAATCCCCTATCCTATCCTCTATTCTATCCTATCCTGTATCCTATCCAATCCTCTATCCTATCCTCTATTCCTATCCTATCCTCTATCCTATCCTATCCTCCATCCTATCCTATCCTGTATCCTATCCTATCCTCTATCCTATCCTATCCTCTATCCTATCCTATCTTCTATCCTATCCTATCCTCTATCCTATCAATTCCCCAACCCTATCCTCTGTCCTATCCTATCTTCTATCCTATCCTATCCTCTATCGTATCCTATCCTATCCTCTATCCTCTATCCTATCCTATCCTCTATCCTATCCTATCCTCTATTCTATCCTATCCTCAACCCTATCCTATCCTCTATCCTATCCTATCCTGTATCCTATCCTATCCTCTATTCTATCCTATCCTCCATCCTATCCTATCCTCAATCCTATCCTTTCCTGCATCCTATCCAATCCTGTATCCTATCCTGTCCTCTATCCTATCCTATCCTCTATCCTATCCTATCCTCTATCCTATCCTATCCTCTATCCTATCCTATCCTATATCCTATCCTATCCTCTATCCTATCCTATCCTCCATCCTATCCTATCCTCAATCCTACCCTTTCCTGTATCCTATCCAATCCTGTATCCTATCCTGTCCTCTATCCTATCCTATCCTCTATCCTATCCTATGCTCTATCCTATCCCTATCGTCTATCCTATCCTCTATCCTATCCTATTCCTCTATCCTATCCTATCCTCTATCCTATCCTATCCTATATCCTATCCTATCCTCTATTCTATCCTATCCTCTACCCTATCCTATCCTCTATCCCATCCTATCCTGTATCCTATCCTATCCTCTATCCTATCCTATCCTCCATCCTATCCTATCCTCAATCCTATCCTTTCCTGTATCCTATCCAGTCCTGTATCCTATCCCTGTCCTCTATCCTATCATATCCTCTATCCTATAATATCCTCTATCCTATCCTATCCTCTATCCAATCCTCTATCCCATCCTATCCTCTGTCCTATCCTATCCTCTATCCTATCCTATCCTCTATCCTATCCTATCCTCTATCCTATCCTATCTTCTATCCTATCCTATCCTCTACCATATCAAATCCCCTACCCTATCCTCTATCCTATGCTATCCTCTATCCTATCCTATCCTCTATCCTATCCCATCCTCTATCCTCTATCCTATCCTATCCTATCCTCTATCCTCTATCCTCTATCCTATCCTATCCTCTATCCTAACCTATCCTCTATCCTATGCTATCCTCTATCCTATCCTATCCTCTATCCTATCCTATCCTCTATCCTATCCTATCCTCTATCCTATCCTATCCTCTATCCTATCCTCTATACTATCCTATCCTCTATCCTATCCTATCTTCTATCCTATCCTATCCTCTATCCTATCAAATCCCCTATCCTATCCTCTGTCCTATCCTATCCTCTATCCTATCCTATCCTCTATCCTATCCTATCCTCTATCCTATCCTATCTTCTATCCTATCCTATCCTCTACCCTATCAAATCCCCTACCCTATCCTCTGTCCTATCCTATCCTCTATCCTATCCTATCCTCTATCCTCTATCCTATCCTATCCTCTATCCTATCCTATCCTCCATCCTATCCTATCCTCAATCCTATCCTTTCCTGTATCCTATCCTATCCTGTATCCTATCCTATCCTCTATCCTATCCTATCCTCTATCCTATCAAATCCCCTATCCTATCCTCTATCCTATCCTATCATCTATCCTCTATCCTATCCAATCCTCTATCCTATCCTATCGTCTATCCTATCCTCTATCCTATCCTATCCTCTATCCTATCCTATCCACTATCCAATCCTATCCTCTATCCTCTATCCTATCCTATCCTCTATCCTATCCTATCCTCTATTCTATCCTATCTTCTATCCTATCCTATCCTCTATCCTATCCTATGCTCTATCCTATCCTATCGTCTATCCTATCCTCTATCCTATCCTATTCCTCTATCCTATCCTATCCTCTATCCTATCCTATCCTATATCCTATCCTATCCTCTATCCTATCCTATCCTCTATCCTATCCTATCCTCTATCCTATCCTATCCTCTATCCTATCCTATCCTCTATCCTATCCTATCCTCTATCCTATCCTATCCTGTATCCTATCCTATCCTCTATCCTATCCAATCCTCTATCCTATCCTATCCTCTATCCTATCCTATCCTGTATCCTATCCTATGCTCTATCCTATCCTATCCTCTATCCTATCAAATCCCCTATCCTATCCTCTATCCTATCCTATCCTGTATCCTATCCAATCCTCTATCCTATCCTCTATCCTATCCTATCCTCTATCCTATTATATCCTCCATCCTATCCTATCCTGTATCCTATCCTATCCTCTATCCTATCCTATCCTATCCTCTATCCTATCCTATCCTCTGTCCTATCCTATCCTCTAACCTATCCTATCCTCTATCCTATCCTATCCTCCATCCTATCCTATCCTCAATCCTATCCTTTCCTGTATCCTATCCAATCCTGTATCCTCTCCTGTCCTCTATCCTATAGTATCCTCTATTCGATCCTATCCTTTTATCCTATTATATCCTATCCTCAATCCTATCCTATCTTCTATCCTATCCTATCCTCTATCCTATCAAATCCCCTATCCTATCCTCTGTCCTATCGTATCCTCTATCCTATCCTATCCTCTATCCTATCCTATCCTGTATCCTATCCTATCCTCTATCCTATCCTATCCTATCCTCTATCCTATCCTATCCTCTATCCTATCCTATCCTCTATCCTATCCTATCCTCTATCCTATCCTATCCTCTATCCTATCCTATCCTCTATCCTATCCTATCCTCTATCCTATCCTATCCTCTATCCTATCCTATCCTCTATCCTATCCTATCCTATCCTCTATCCTATCCTATCCTCTATCCTATCCTATCCTCTATCCTATCCTATCCTCTATCCTATCCTATCCTCTATCCTATCCTATCCTCTATCCTATCCTATCCTCTATCCTATCAAATCTCCTATCCTATCCTCTATTCTATCCTATCCTGTATCCTATCCAATCCTCTATCCTATCCTCTATCCTATCCTATCCTCTATCCTATCCTATCCTCCATCCTATCCTATCCTGTATCCTATCCTATCCTCTATCCTATCCTATCCTCTATCCTATCCTATCTACTATCCTATCCTATCCTCTATCTTATCAAATCCCCAACCCTATCCTCTGTCCTATCCTATCCTCTATCCTATCCTATCCTCTATCGTATCCTATCCTATCCTCTATCCTCTATCCTATCCTATCCTCTATCCTATCCTATCCTCTATTCTATCCTATCCTCTACCCTATCCTATCCTCTATCCTATCCTATCCTGTATCCTATCCTATCCTCTATTCTATCCTATCCTCCATCCTATCCTATCCTCAATCCTATCCTTTCCTGCATCCTATCCAATCCTGTATCCTATCCTGTCCTCTATCCTATCCTATCCTCTATCCTATCCTATCCTCTATCCTATCCTATCCTCTATCCTATCCTATCCTATATCCTATCCTATCCTCTATCCTATCCTATCCTCTATCCTATCCTATCCTCCATCCTATCCTATCCTCAATCCTACCCTTTCCTGTATCCTATCCAATCCTGTATCCTATCCTGTCCTCTATCCTATCCTATCCTCTATCCTATCCTATGCTCTATCCTATCCCTATCGTCTATCCTATCCTCTATCCTATCCTATTCCTCTATCCTATCCTATCCTCTATCCTATCCTATCCTATATCCTATCCTATCCTCTATTCTATCCTATCCTCTACCCTATCCTATCCTCTATCCTATCCTATCCTGTATCCTATCCTATCCTCTATCCTATCCTATCCTCCATCCTATCCTATCCTCAATCCTATCCTTTCCTGCATCCTATCCAATCCTGTATCCTATCCTGTCCTCTATCCTATCCTATCCTCTATCCTATCCTATCCTCTATCCTATCCTATCCTCTATCCTATCCTATCCTCTATCCTATCAAATCCCCTATCCTATCCTCTATCCTATCCTATCCTGTATCCTATCCAATCCTCTATCCTATCCTCTATCCTATCCTATCCTCTATCCTATCCTATCCTCTATCCTATCCTATCCTCTATCCTATCCTATCCTCTATCCTATCCTATCCTCTATCCTATCCTATCCTCTATCCTATCCTATCCTCTATCCTATCCTATCCTATCCTCTATCCTATCCTATCCTCTATCCTATCCTATCCTCTATCCTATCCTATCCTCTATCCTATCCTATCCTCTATCCTATCAAATCCCCTATCCTATCCTCTATCCTATCCTATGCTCTATCCTATCCCTATCGTCTATCCTATCCTCTATCCTATCCTATTCCTCTATCCTATCCTATCCTCTATCCTATCCTATCCTATATCCTATCCTATCCTCTATTCTATCCTATCCTCTACCCTATCCTATCCTCTATCCCATCCTATCCTGTGTCCTATCCTATCCTCTATCCTATCCTATCCTCCATCCTATCCTATCCTCAATCCTATCCTTTCCTGTATCCTATCCAGTCCTGTATCCTATCCCTGTCCTCTATCCTATCATATCCTCTATCCTATAATATCCTCTATCCTATCCTATCCTCTATCCAATCCTCTATCCCATCCTATCCTCTGTCCTATCCTATCCTCTATCCTATCCTATCCTCTATCCTATCCTATCCTCTATCCTATCCTATCTTCTATCCTATCCTATCCTCTACCATATCAAATCCACTACCCTATCCTCTATCCTATGCTATCCTCTATCCTATCCTATCCTCTATCCTATCCTATCCTCTATCCTCTATCCTATCCTATCCTATCCTCTATCCTCTATCCTATCCTATCCTCTATCCTAACCTATCCTCTATCCTATGCTATCCTCTATCCTATCCTATCCTCTATCCTATCCTATCCTCTATCCTATCCTATCCTCTATCCTATCCTATCCTCTATCCTATCCTCTATACTATCCTATCCTCTATCCTATCCTATCTTCTATCCTATCCTATCCTCTATCCTATCAAATCCCCTATCCTATCCTCTATCCTATCCTATCCTGTATCCTATCCAATCCTCTATCCTATCCTCTATCCTATCCTATCCTCTATCCTATTATATCCTCCATCCTATCCTATCCTGTATCCTATCCTATCCTCTATCCTATCCTATCCTATCCTCTATCCTATCCTATCCTCTGTCCTATCCTATCCTCTAACCTATCCTATCCTCTATCCTATCCTATCCTCCATCCTATCCTATCCTCAATCCTATCCTTTCCTGTATCCTATCCAATCCTGTATCCTCTCCTGTCCTCTATCCTATAGTATCCTCTATTCGATCCTATCCTTTTATCCTATTATATCCTATCCTCAATCCTATCCTATCTTCTATCCTATCCTATCCTCTATCCTATCAAATCCCCTATCCTATCCTCTGTCCTATCCTATCCTCTATCCTATCCTATCCTCTATCCTATCCTATCCTGTATCCTATCCTATCCTCTATCCTATCCTATCCTATCCTCTATCCTATCCTATCCTCTATCCTATCCTATCCTCTATCCTATCCTATCCTCTATCCTATCCTATCCTCTATCCTATCCTATCCTCTATCCTATCCTATCCTCTATCCTATCCTATCCTCTATCCTATCCTATCCTATCCTCTATCCTATCCTATCCTCTATCCTATCCTATCCTCTATCCTATCCTATCCTCTATCCTATCCTATCCTCTATCCTATCCTATCCTCTATCCTATCCTATCCTCCATCCTATCCTATCCTCAATCCTACCCTTTCCTGTATCCTATCCAATCCTGTATCCTATCCTGTCCTCTATCCTATCCTATCCTCTATCCTATCCTATGCTCTATCCTATCCCTATCGTCTATCCTATCCTCTATCCTATCCTATTCCTCTATCCTATCCTATCCTCTATCCTATCCTATCAAATCCCCTATCCTATCCTCTGTCCTATCCTATCCTCTATCCTTTCCTATCCTCTATCCTACCCTATCCTCTTTCCTATCCTATCCTCTATCCTATCCTATCCTCTATCCTATCCTATCCTCTATCCTATCCTATCCTCTATCCTATCAAATCCCCTATCCTATCCTCTATTCTATCCTATCCTGTATCCTATCCAATCCTCTATCCTATCCTCTATCCTATCCTATCCTCTATCCTATCCTATCCTCCATCCTATCCTATCCTGTATCCTATTATATCCTCTATCCTATCCTATCCTCTATCCTATCCTATCTTCTATCCTATCCTATCCTCTATCTTATCAAATCCCCAACCCTATCCTCTGTCCTATCCTATCCTCTATCCTATCCTATCCTCTATCGTATCCTATCCTATCCTCTATCCTCTATCCTATCCTATCCTCTATCCTATCCTATCCTCTATTCTATCCTATCCTCTATCCTATCCTATCCTGTATCCTATCCTATCCTCTATCCTATCCTATCCTCCATCCTATCCTATCCTCAATCCTATCCTTTCCTGCATCCTATCCAATCCTGTATCCTATCCTGTCCTCTATCCTATCCTATCCTCTATCCTATCCTATCCTCTATCCTATCCTATCCTCTATCCTATCCTATCCTCTATCCTATCAAATCCCCTATGCTATCCTCTATCCTATCCTATCCTGTATCCTATCCAATCCTCTATCCTATCCTCTATCCTATCCTATCCTCTATCCTATCCTATCCTCTATCCTATCCTATCCTCTATCCTATCCTATCCTCTATCCTATCCTATCCTCTATCCTATCCTATCCTATCCTCTATCCTATCCTATCCTCTATCCTATCCTATCCTCTATCCTATCCTATCCTCTATCCTATCCTATCCTCTATCCTATCCTATCCTCTATCCTATCAAATCCCCTATCCTATCCTCTATTCTATCCTACCCGGTATCCTATCCAATCCTCTATCCTATCCTCTATCCTATCCTATCCTCTATCCTATCCTATCCTCCATCCTATCCTATCCTGTATCCTATCCTATCCTCTATCCTATCCTATCCTCTATCCTATCCTATCTTCTATCCTATCCTATCCTCTATCTTATCAAATCCCCAACCCTATCCTCTGTCCTATCCTATCCTCTATCCTATCCTATCCTCTATCGTATCCTATCCTATCCTCTATCCTCTATCCTATCCTATCCTCTATCCTATCCTATCCTCTATTCTATCCTATCCTCTACCCTATCCTATCCTCTATCCTATCCTATCCTGTATCCTATCCTATCCTCTATTCTATCCTATCCTCCATCCTATCCTATCCTCAATCCTATCCTTTCCTGCATCCTATCCAATCCTGTATCCTATCCTGTCCTCTATCCTATCCTATCCTCTATCCTATCCTATCCTCTATCCTATCCTATCCTCTATCCTATCCTATCCTATATCCTATCCTATCCTCTATCCTATCCTATCCTCTATCCTATCCTATCCTCCATCCTATCCTATCCTCAATCCTACCCTTTCCTGTATCCTATCCAATCCTATATCCTATCCTATCCTCTATTCTATCCTATCCTCTACCCTATCCTATCCTCTACCCTATCCTATCCTGTATCCTATCCTATCCTCTATCCTATCCTATCCTCCATCCTATCCTATCCTCAATCCTATCCTTTCCTGCATCCTATCCAATCCTGTATCCTATCCTGTCCTCTATCCTATCCTATCCTCTATCCTATCCTATCCTCTATCCTATCCTATCCTGTATCCTATCCTATCCTCTATCCTATCCTCTATCCTATCCTATCGTCTATCCTATCCTATCCTCTGTCCTATCCTATCCTCTATCCTATCCTATCCTCTATCCTATCCTCTATCCTATCCTATCGTCTATCCTATCCTCTATCCTATCCTATCCTATATCCTATCCTATCCTCTATCCTATCCTATCCTCTATCCTATCCTATCCTCTATCCTATCCTATCCTCTATCCTATCCTATCCACTATCCAATCCTATCCTCTATCCTCTATCCTATCCTATCCTCTATCCTATCCTATCCTCTATTCTATCCTATCTTCTATCCTATCCTATCCTCTATCCTATCCTATGCTCTATCCTATCCTATCGTCTATCCTATCCTCTATCCTATCCTATCCTCTATCCTATCCTATCCTATATCCTATCCTATCCTCTATCCTATCCTATCCTCTATCCTATCCTATCCTCCATCCTATCCTATCCTCAATCCTACCCTTTCCTGTATCCTATCCAATCCTATATCCTATCCTATCCTCTATCCTATCCTATCCTCTATCCTATCCTATCCTCTATCCTATCCTATCCTCTATCCTATCCTATCCTCTATTCTATCCTATCTTCTATCCTATCCTATCCTCTATCCTATCCTATGCTCTATCCTATCCTATCGTCTATCCTATCCTCTATCCTATCCTATCCTCTATCCTATCCTATCCTATATCCTATCCTATCCTGTATCCTATCCTATCCTCTATCCTATCCTCTATCCTATCCTATCCTCTATCCTATCCTATCCTCTGTCCTATCCTATCCTCTATCCTATCCTATCCTCTATCCTATCCTCTATCCTATCCTATCGTCTATCCTATCCTCTATCCTATCCTATCCTATATCCTATCCTATCCTCTATCCTATCCTATCCTCTATCCTATCCTATCCTCTATCCTATCCTATCCTCTATCCTATCCTATCCACTATCCAATCCTATCCTCTATCCTCTATCCTATCCTATCCTCTATCCTATCCTATCCTCTATTCTATCCTATCTTCTATCCTATCCTATCCTCTATCCTATCCTATGCTCTATCCTATCCTATCGTCTATTCTATCCTCTATCCTATCCTATCCTCTATCCTATCCTATCCTATATCCTATCCTATCCTGTATCCTATCCTATCCTCTATCCTATCCTATCCTCCATCCTATCCTATCCTCAATCCTATCCTTTCCTGCATCCTATCCAATCCTGTATCCTATCCTGTCCTCTATCCTATCCTATCCTCTATCCTATCCTATCCTCTATCCTATCCTATCCTCTATCCTATCCTATCCTCTATCCTATCAAATCCCCTATCCTATCCTCTATCCTATCCTATCCTGTATCCTATCCAATCCTCTATCCTATCCTCTATCCTATCCTATCCTCTATCCTATCCTATCCTCCATCCTATCCTATCCTGTATCCTATCCTATCCTCTATCCTATCCTATCCTCTATCCTATCCTATCCTCTGTCCTATCCTATCCTCTATCCTATCCTATCCTCTATCCTATCCTCTATCCTATCCTATCGTCTATCCTATCCTCTATCCTATCCTATCCTATATCCTATCCTATCGTCTATCCTATCCTATCCTCTATCCTATCCTATCCTCTATCCTATCCTATCCTCTATCCTATCCTATCCTCTATCCTATCCTATCCACTATCCAATCCTATCCTCTATCCTCTATCCTATCCTATCCTCTATCCTATCCTATCCTCTATTCTATCCTATCTTCTATCCTATCCTATCCTCTATCCTATCCTATGCTCTATCCTATCCTATCGTCTATTCTATCCTCTATCCTATCCTATTCCTCTATCCTATCCTATCCTCTATCCTATCCTATCCTATATCCTATCCTATCCTCTATCCTATCCTATCCTCTATCCTATCCTATCCTCTATCCTATCCTATCCTCTATCCTATCCTATCCTCTATCCTATCCTATCCTGTATCCTATCCTATCCTCTATCCTATCCTATCCTCTATCCTATCCTATCCTCTATCCTATCCTATCCTGTATCCTATCCTATCCTCTATCCTATCCTATCCTCTATCCTATCAAATCCCCTATCCTATCCTCTATCCTATCCTCTATGCTATCCTCTATCCTATCCTATCGTCTATCCTATCCTCTATCCTATCCTATCCTCTATCCTATCCTATCCTCCATCCTATCCTATCCTCAATCCTATCCTTTCCTGTATCCTATCCAATCCTGTATCCTCTCCTGTCCTCTATCCTATAGTATCCTCTATTCGATCCTATCCTTTTATCCTATCCTATCCTATCCTCAATCCTATCCTATCTTCTATCCTATCCTATCCTCTATCCTATCAAATCCCCTATCCTATCCTCTGTCCTATCCTATCCTCTATCCTATCCTATCCTCTATCCTATCCTATCCTGTATCCTATCCTATCCTCTATCCTATCCTATCCTATCCTCTATCCTATCCTATCCTCTATCCTATCCTATCCTCTATCCTATCCTATCCTCTATCCTATCCTATCCTCTATCCTATCCTATCCTCTATCCTATCCTATCCTCTATCCTATCCTATCCTCTATCCTATCCTATCCTCTATCCTATCCTATCCTCTATCCTATCCTATCCTATCCTCTATCCTATCCTATCCTCTATCCTATCCTATCCTATCCTCTATCCTATCCTATCCTCTATCCTATCCTATCCTCTATCCTATCCTATCCTCTATCCTATCCTATCCTCTATCCTATCAAATCCCCTATCCTATCCTCTATTCTATCCTATCCTGTATCCTATCCAATCCTCTATCCTATCCTCTATCCTATCCTATCCTCTATCCTATCCTATCCTCCATCCTATCCTATCCTGTATCCTATCCTATCCTCTATCCTATCCTATCCTCTATCCTATCCTATCTTCTATCCTATCCTATCCTCTATCTTATCAAATCCCCAACCCTATCCTCTGTCCTATCCTATCCTCTATCCTATCCTATCCTCTATCGTATCCTATCCTATCCTCTATCCTCTATCCTATCCTATCCTCTATCCTATCCTATCCTCTATTCTATCCTATCCTCTATCCTATCCTATCCTCTATCCTATCCTATCCTCTATCCTATCCTATCCTATATCCTATCCTATCCTCTATCCTATCCTATCCTCTATCCTATCCTATCCTCCATCCTATCCTATCCTCAATCCTACCCTTTCCTGTATCCTATCCAATCCTATATCCTATCCTATCCTGTATCCTATCCTATCCTCTATCCTATCCTATCCTCCATCCTATCCTATCCTCAATCCTATCCTTTCCTGCATCCTATCCAATCCTGTATCCTATCCTGTCCTCTATCCTATCCTATCCTCTATCCTATCCTATCCTCTATCCTATCCTATCCTCTATCCTATCCTATCCTCTATCCTATCAAATCCCCTATCCTATTCTCTATCCTATCCTATCCTGTATCCTATCCAATCCTCTATCCTATCCTCTATCCTATCCTATCCTCTATCCTATCCTATCCTCCATCCTATCCTATCCTGTATCCTATCCTATCCTCTAGCCTATCCTATCCTCTATCCTATCCTATCCTCTGTCCTATCCTATCCTCTATCCTATCCTATCCTCTATCCTATCCTCTATCCTATCCTATCGTCTATCCTATCCTCTATCCTATCCTATCCTCTATCCTATCCTATCCTCTATCCTATCCTATCCTCTATCCTATCCTATCCTCTATCCTATCCTATCCTCTATCCTATCCTATCCTCTATCCTATCCTATCCTCTATCCTATCCTATCCTGTATCCTATCCAATCCTCTATCCTATCCTATCCTCCATCCTATCCTATCCTCAATCCTATCCTTTCCTGTATCCTATCCAGTCCTGTATCCTATCCCTGTCCTCTATCCTATCATATCCTCTATCCTATAATATCCTCTATCCTATCCTATCCTCTATCCAATCCTCTATCCCATCCTATCCTCTGTCCTATCCTATCCTCTATCCTATCCTATCCTCTATCCTATCCTATCCTCTATCCTATCCTATCTTCTATCCTATCCTATCCTCTACCATATCAAATCCCCTACCCTATCCTCTATCCTATGCTATCCTCTATCCTATCTTATCCTCTATCCTATCCTATCCTCTATCCTCTATCCTATCCTATCCTATCCTCTATCCTCTATCCTATCCTATCCTCTATCCTAACCTATCCTCTATCCTATGCTATCCTCTATACTATCCTATCCTCTATCCTATCCTATCCTCTATCCTATCCTATCCTCTATCCTATCCTATCCTCTATCCTATCCTCTATACTATCCTATCCTCTATCCTATCCTATCTTCTGTCCTATCCTATCCTCTACCCTATCAAATCCCCTATCCTATCCTCTGTCCTATCCTATCCTCTATCCTATCCTATACTCTATCCTATCCTATCCTCTATCCTATCCTATCGTCTATCCTATCCTCTATCCTATCCTATCCTCTATCCTATCCTATCCTCTATCCTATCCTATCTTCTATCCTATCCTATCCTCTATCCTATCAAATCCCCTACCCTATCCTCTGCCCTATCCTATCCTCTATCCTATCCTATCCTCTATCCTATCCTATCCTCTATCCTCTATCCTATCCTATCCTCTATCCTATCATATCCTGTATCTCACCCAATCCTCTATCCTATCCTATCATCTATCCTCTATCCTATCCAATCCTCTATCCTATCCTATCGTCTATCCTATCCTCTATCCTATCCTATCCTCTATCCTATCCTATGCTCCATCCTATCCTATCCTCAATCCTATCCTTTCCTGTATCCTATCCAATCCTGTATCCTATCCCTGTCCTATCTTATCCTCTATCCTATCCTATACTCTATCCTATCCTATCCTCTATCCTATCCTATCGTCTATCCTATCCTCTATCCTATCCTATCCTCTATCCTATCCTATCCTCTATCCTATCCTATCTTCTATCCTATCCTATCCTCTATCCTATCAAATCCCCTACCCTATCCTCTGCCCTATCCTATCCTCTATCCTATCCTATCCTCTATCCTATCCTATCCTCTATCCTCTATCCTATCCTATCCTCTATCCTATCATATCCTGTATCTCACCCAATCCTCTATCCTATCCTATCATCTATCCTCTATCCTATCCAATCCTCTATCCTATCCTATCGTCTATCCTATCCTCTATCCTATCCTATCCTCTATCCTATCCTATGCTCCATCCTATCCTATCCTCAATCCTATCCTTTCCTGTATCCTATCCAATCCTGTATCCTATCCCTGTCCTCTATCCTATCCTATCCTCTATCCTATCCTATCCTCTATCCTATCCTATCCTCTATCCTATCCTATCCTCTATCTTATCCTATCCTCTATCCTATCCTATCTTCTATCCTATCCTATCCTCTATCCTATCAAATCCCCTACCCTATCCTCTGCCCTATCCTATCCTCTATCCTATCCTATCCTCTATCCTATCCTATCCTCTATCCTATCCTATCCTCTATCCTCTATCCTATCCTATCCTATCCTCTATCCTATCATATCCTGTATCTCACCCAATCTTCTATCCTATCCTATCCTCTATCCTCTATCCTATCCTATCCTCTATCCTATCCTATCCTCTATACTATCCTATCGTCTATCCTATCCTCTATCCTATCCTATACTCTATCCTATCCTATCCTCCATCCTATCCTATCCTCAATCCTATCCTTTCCTGTATCCTATCCAATCCTGTATCCTATCCTGTCCTCTATTCTATCCTACCCTCTATCCTATCCGATCCTCTATCCTATCCTATCCTCTATGCTATCCTATGCTCTATCCTATCCTATCGTCTATCCTATCCTCTATACTATCCTATCAAATCCCCTATCCTATCCTCTGTTCTATCCTATCCTCTATCCAATCCTCTATCCCATCCTATCCTCTGTCCTATCCTATCCTCTATCCTATCCTATCCTCTATCCTATCCTATCCTCTATCCTATCCTATCTTCTATCCTATCCTATCCTCTACCATATCAAATCCCCTACCCTATCCTCTATCCTATGCTATCCTCTATCCTATCTTATCCTCTATCCTATCCTATCCTCTATCCTCTATCCTATCCTATCCTATCCTCTATCCTCTATCCTATCCTATCCTCTATCCTAACCTATCCTCTATCCTATGCTATCCTCTATACTATCCTATCCTCTATCCTATCCTATCCTCTATCCTATCCTATCCTCTATCCTATCCTATCCTCTATCCTATCCTATCCTCTATCCTATCCTCTATACTATCCTATCCTCTATCCTATCCTATCTTCTGTCCTATCCTATCCTCTACCCTATCAAATCCCCTATCCTATCCTCTGTCCTATCTTATCCTCTATCCTATCCTATACTCTATCCTATCCTATCCTCTATCCTATCCTATCGTCTATCCTATCCTCTATCCTATCCTATCCTCTATCCTATCCTATCCTCTATCCTATCCTATCTTCTATCCTATCCTATCCTCTATCCTATCAAATCCCCTACCCTATCCTCTGCCCTATCCTATCCTCTATCCTATCCTATCCTCTATCCTATCCTATCCTCTATCCTCTATCCTATCCTATCCTCTATCCTATCATATCCTGTATCTCACCCAATCCTCTATCCTATCCTATCATCTATCCTCTATCCTATCCAATCCTCTATCCTATCCTATCGTCTATCCTATCCTCTATCCTATCCTATCCTCTATCCTATCCTATGCTCCATCCTATCCTATCCTCAATCCTATCCTTTCCTGTATCCTATCCAATCCTGTATCCTATCCCTGTCCTCTATCCTATCCTATCCTCTATCCTATCCTATCCTCTATCCTATCCTATCCTCTATCCTATCCTATCCTCTATCTTATCCTATCCTCTATCCTATCCTATCTTCTATCCTATCCTATCCTCTATCCTATCAAATCCCCTACCCTATCCTCTGCCCTATCCTATCCTCTATCCTATCCTATCCTCTATCCTATCCTATCCTCTATCCTATCCTATCCTCTATCCTCTATCCTATCCTATCCTATCCTCTATCCTATCATATCCTGTATCTCACCCAATCTTCTATCCTATCCTATCCTCTATCCTCTATCCTATCCTATCCTCTATCCTATCCTATCCTCTATACTATCCTATCGTCTATCCTATCCTCTATCCTATCCTATACTCTATCCTATCCTATCCTCCATCCTATCCTATCCTCAATCCTATCCTTTCCTGTATCCTATCCAATCCTGTATCCTATCCTGTCCTCTATTCTATCCTACCCTCTATCCTATCCGATCCTCTATCCTATCCTATCCTCTATGCTATCCTATGCTCTATCCTATCCTATCGTCTATCCTATCCTCTATACTATCCTATCAAATCCCCTATCCTATCCTCTGTTCTATCCTATCCTCTATCCTTTCCTATCCTCTATCCTATCCTATCCTCTTTCCGATCCTACCCTCTATCCTATCCTATCCTCTATCCTATCCTATCCTCTATCCTATCCTATCCTCTATACTATCCTATCGTCTATCCTATCCTCTATCCTATCCTATACTCTATCCTATCCTATCCTCCATCCTATCCTATCCTCAATCCTATCCTTTCCTGTATCCTATCCAATCCTGTATCCTATCCTGTCCTCTATTCTATCCTACCCTCTATCCTATCCGATCCTCTATCCTATCCTATCCTCTATCCTATCCTATGCTCTATCCTTTCCTATCGTCTATCCTATCCTCTATACTATCCTCTCAAATCCCCTATCCTATCCTCTGTCCTATCCTATCCTCTATCCTTTCCTATCCTCTATCCTATCCTATCCTCTTTCCGATCCTACCCTCTATCCTATCCTATCCTCTATCCTATCCTATCGTCTATCCTATCCTCTATCCTATCCTATCCTCTATCCTATCCTATCCTCTATCCTATCCTATCTTCTATCCTATCCTATCCTCTATCCTATCAAATCCCCTACCCTATCCTCTGTCCTATCCTATCCTCTATCCTATCCTATCCTCTATCCTATCCTATCCTCTATCCTATCAAATCCCCTATCCTATCCTCTATCCTATCCTATCATCTATCCTCTATTCTATCCAATCCTCTATCCTATCCTATCCTCTATCCTATCCTATCTTCTATCCTATCCTATCCTCTATTCTATCAAATCCCCTACCCTATCCTCTGTCCTATCCTATCCTCTATCCTATCCTATCCTCTATCCTCTATCCTATCCTATCCTCTATCCTATCCTATCCTCTATACTATCCTATCGTCTATCCTATCCTCTATCCTATCCTATACTCTATCCTATCCTATCCTCCATCCTATCCTATCCTCAATCCTATCCTTTCCTGTATCCTATCCAATCCTGTATCCTATCCTGTCCTCTATTCTATCCTACCCTCTATCCTATCCGATCCTCTATCCTATCCTATCCTCTATCCTATCCTATGCTCTATCCAATCCTATCGTCTATCCTATCCTCTATCCTATCCTATCAAATCCCCTATCCTATCCTCTGTCCTATCCTATCCTCTATCCTTTCCTATCCTCTATCCTCTATCCTATCCTATCCTCTATCCTCTATCCTATCCTATCCTCTATCCTATCCTATCCTCTATACTATCCTATCGTCTATCCTATCCTCTATCCTATCCTATACTCTATCCTATCCTATCCTCCATCCTATCCTATCCTCAATCCTATCCTTTCCTGTATCCTATCCAATCCTGTATCCTATCCTGTCCTCTATTCTATCCTACCCTCTATCCTATCCTATCCTCTATCCTATCCTATGCTCTATCCTATCCTATCGTCTATCCTATCCTCTATCCTATCCTATCAAATCCCCTATCCTATCCTCTGTCCTATCCTATCCTCTATCATTTCCTATCCTCTATCCTATCCTATCCTCTTTCCTATCCTATCCTCTATCCTATCCTATCCTCTATCCTATCCTATCCTCTATCCTATCCTATCCCCTATCCGATCCTCTATCTTATCCTATACTCTATCCTATCCTATCCTCCATCCTATCCTATCCTCAATCCTATCCTTTCCTGTATCCTATCCAATCCTGTATCCTATCCTGTCCTCTATTCTATCCTACCCTCTATCCTATCCTGTCCTATATCCTATCCTATCCTCTATCCTATCCTATCCTCTATCCTATCCTATCTTCTATCCTATCCTATCCTCTATCCTATCCTATCCTCTATCCTATCCTATCCTCTATCCAATCATCTATCCTATCCTATCCTCTATCCTATCCTATCCTCTATCCTATCCTATCTTCTATCCTATCCTATCCTCTATCCTATCAAATCCCCTACCCTATCCTCTGTCCTATCCTATCCTCTATCCTATCCTATCCTCTATCCTATCCTATCCTCTATCCTATCCTATCCTCTATCCTATCCTATTCTATCCTCTATCCTCTATCCTATCCTATCCTCTATCCTCTATCCTCTATCCTCTATCCTATCCTTTCCTCTATCCTATCCTACCCTCTATACTATCCTATCGTCTATCCTATCCTCTATCCTATCCTATACTCTATCCTATCCTATCCTCCATCCTATCCTATCCTCAATCCTATCCTTTCCTGTATCGTATCCAATCCTGTATCCTATCCTGTCCTCTATTCTATCCTACCCTCTATCCTATCCTGTCCTCTATCCTATCCAATCCTCTATCCTATCCTATCCTCTATCCTATCCTATCTTCTATCCTATCCTATCCTCTATCCTATCCTATCCTCTATCCAATCCTCTATCCTATCCTATCCTCTATCCTATCCTATCCTCTATCCTATCCTATCTTCTATCCTATCCTATCCTCTATCCTATCAAATCCCCTACCCTATCCTCTGTCCTATCCTATCCTCTCTCCTATCCTATCCTCTATCCTATCCTATCCTCTATCCTATCCTATCCTCTATCCTATCCTATCCTCTATCCTCTATCCTATCCTATCCTCTATCCTATCCTATCCTCTATCCTATCCTATCCTCTATTATATCCTATCCTCTATCCTATCGAATCTTCTATCCTATCCTATCCTCTATCCTATCAAATCCCCTATCCTATCCTCTGTCCTATCCTATCCTCTATCCTTTCCTATCCTCTATCCTATCCTATCCTCTTTCCTATCCTATCCTCCATCCTATCCTATCCTCAATCCTATCCTTTCCTGTATCCTATCCAATCCTGTATCCTATCCTGTCCTCTATTCTATCCTACCCTCTATCCTATCCTGTCCTCTATCCTATCCTATCCTCTATCCTATCCTATGCTCTATCCTATCCTATCGTCTATCCTATCCTCTATCCTATCCTATCCTCTATCCTATCCTATCCTCTATCCTATCCTATCCCCTATCCGATCCTCTATCTTATCCTATCATCTTTCCTCTATCATATCCTATCTTCTATCCTATCCTATCCTCTATCCTATCAAATCCCCTATCCTATCCTCTATCCTATCCTATCATCTATCCTCTATTCTATCCAATCCTCTATCCTATCCTATCCTCTATCCTATCCTATCTTCTATCCTATCCTATCCTCTATCCTATCCTATCCTCTATCCTATCCTATCCTATATCCTATAGTATCCTCTATCGTATCCCATCCTCTAACGTATCCTATCCCCTATCCTATCCTATCCTCTATACTATCCCATCCTCTATCCTATCGTATCCTCTATCCTATCCTATCCTCTATCCTATCCTATCTTCTATCCTATCCTATCCTCTATCCGATCCTCTATCTTATCCTATCATCTTTCCTCTATCCTAACCTATCTTCTATCCTATCCTATCCTCTATCCTATCAAATCCCCTATCCTATCCTCTATCCTATCCTATCAAATCCCCTATCCTATCCTCTGTCCTATCCTATCCTCTATCCTTTCGAAACTTCTATCCTATCCTATCCTCTATCCTATCAAATCCCCTATCCAATCCTCTATCCTATGCTATCATCTATCCTCTATTCTATCCAATCCTCTATCCTATCCTATCCTCTATCCTATCCTATCCTCTATCCTATCGTATGCTCTATCCTATCCTATCGTCTATCCTATCCTCTATCCTATCCTATCAAATCCCCTATCCTATCCTCTTTCCTATCCTATCCTCCAACCTATCCTATCCTCAATCCTATCCTTTCCTGTATCCTATCCAATCCTGTATCCTATCCTGTCCTCTATTCTATCCTACCCTCTATCCTATCCTGTCCTCTATCCTATCCTATCCTCTATCCTATCCTATGCTCTATCCTATCCTATCGTCTATCCTATCCTCTATCCTATCCTATCAAATCCCCTATCCTATCCTCTGTCCTATCCTATCCTCTATCCTTTCCTATCCTCTATCCTATCCTATCCTCTTTCCTATCCTATCCTCTATCGTATCCTATCCTCTATTCTATCCAATCCTCTATCCTATCCTATCCTCTATCCTATCAAATCCCCTATCCTATCCTCTGTCCTATCCTGTCCTGTATCCTATCCTACCCTCTATCCTATCCTATCCTCTATCCTATCCTATCCTCTATCCTATCCTATCGTCTATCCTATCCTCTATCCTATCCTATCCTCTATCCTATCCTATCCTCCATCCTATCCTATCCTCAATCCTATCCTTTCCTGTATCCTATCCAATCCTGTATCCTATCCTGTCCTCTATCCGATCCTATCCTCTATCCTATCGTATCCTCTATCCTATCCTATCGTCTATCCTGTCCTCTATCCTATCCAATCCTCTATCCTATACTATCCTCTACCCTATCATATCCTCTATCCTATAATATCCTCTATCCTATCCTATCCTCTATCCAATCCTCTATCCTATCCAATCCTCTATCCTATCCTACCCTCTATCCTATCCTGTCCTCTATCCTATCCTATCCTCTATCCTATCCTATGCTCTATCCTATCCTATCAAATCCCCTATCCTATCCTCTGTCCTATCCTATCCTCTATCATTTCCTATCCTCTATCCTATCCTATCCTCTTTCCTATCCTATCCTCTATCCTATCCTATCCTCTATCCTATCCTATCCTCTATCCTATCCTATCCCCTATCCGATCCTCTATCTTATCCTATCATCTTTCCTCTATCCTATCCTATCTTCTATCCTATCCTATCCTGTATCCTATCCTACCCTCTATACTATCCTATCGTCTATCCTATCCTCTATCCTATCCTATACTCTATCCTATCCTATCCTCCATCCTATCCTATCCTCAATCCTATCCTTTCCTGTATCCTATCCAATCCTGTATCCTATCCTGTCCTCTATTCTATCCTACCCTCTATCCTATCCTGTCCTATATCCTATCCTATCCTCTATCCTATCCTATCCTCTATCCTATCCTATCTTCTATCCTATCCTATCCTCTATCCTATCCTATCCTCTATCCTATCCTATCCTCTATCCAATCCTCTATCCTATCCTATCCTCTATCCTATCCTATCCTCTATCCTATCCTATCTTCTATCCTATCCTATCCTCTATCCTATCAAATCCCCTACCCTATCCTCTGTCCTATCCTATCCTCTATCCTATCCTATCCTCTATCCTATCCTATCCTCTATCCTATCCTATCCTCTATCCTATCCTATCCTATCCTCTATCCTATCCTATCCTCTATCCTCTATCCTCTATCCTCTATCCTATCCTATCCTCTATCCTATCCTACCCTCTATACTATCCTATCGTCTATCCTATCCTCTATCCTATCCTATACTCTATCCTATCCTATCCTCCATCCTATCCTATCCTCAATCCTATCCTTTCCTGTATCCTATCCAATCCTGTATCATATCCTGTCCTCTATTCTATCCTACCCTCTATCCTATCCTGTCCTCTATCCTATCCAATCCTCTATCCTATCCTATCCTCTATCCTATCCTATCTTCTATCCTATCCTATCCTCTATCCTATCCTATCCTCTATCCAATCCTCTATCCTATCCTATCCTCTATCCTATCCTATCCTCTATCCTATCCTATCTTCTATCCTATCCTATCCTCTATCCTATCAAATCCCCTACCCTATCCTCTGTCCTATCCTATCCTCTCTCCTATCCTATCCTCTATTATATCCTATCCTCTATCCTATCCTATCCTCTATCCTATCCTATCCTCAAACCTATCCTATCCTCTATCCTCTATCCTATCCTATCCTCTATCCTATCCTATCCTCTATCCTATCGAATCTTCTATCCTATCCTATCCTCTATCCTATCAAATCCCCTATCCTATCCTCTGTCCTATCCTATCCTCTATCCTTTCCTATCCTCTATCCTATCCTATCCTCTTTCCTATCCTATCCTCCATCCTATCCTATCCTCAATCCTATCCTTTCCTGTATCCTATCCAATCCTGTATCCTATCCTGTCCTCTATTCTATCCTACACTCTATCCTATCCTGTCCTCTATCCTATCCTATCCTCTATCCTATCCTATGCTCTATCCTATCCTATCGTCTATCCTATCCTCTATCCTATCCTATCCTCTATCCTATCCTATCCTCTATCCTATCCTATCCCCTATCCGATCCTCTATCTTATCCTATCATCTTTCCTCTATCATATCCTATCTTCTATCCTATCCTATCCTCTATCCTATCAAATCCCCTATCCTATCCTCTGTCCTATCCTATCCTCTATCCTATCCTATCCTCTATCCTATCCTATCTTCTATCCTATCCCATCCTCTATCCTATCCTATCCTCTATACTATCCCATCCTCTATCCTATCGTATCCTCTATCCTATCCTATCCTCTATCCTATCCTATCTTCTATCCTATCCTATCCTCTATCCGATCCTCTATCTTATCCTATCATCTTTCCTCTATCCTATCCTATCTTCTATCCTATCCTATCCTCTATCCTATCAAATCCCCTATCCTATCCTCTATCCTATCCTATCAAATCCCCTATCCTATCCTCTGTCCTATCCTATCCTCTATCCTTTCCTATCCTCTATCCTATCCTATCCTCTTTCCTATCCTATCCTCTATCCTATCCTATCCTCTATCCTATCCTATCCTCTATCCTATCCTATCCTCTATCCTATCTATCCCCTATCCGATCCTCTATCTTATCCTATCATCTTACCTCTATCCTATCCTATCTTCTATCCTATCCTATCCTCTATCCTATCAAATCCCCTATCCTATCCTCTATCCTATCCTATCCTCTATCCTATCGAAACTTCTATCCTATCCTATACTCTATCCTATCAAATCCCCTATCCTATCCTCTATCCTATGCTATCATCTATCCTCTATTCTATCCAATCCTCTATCCTATCCTATCCTCTATCCTATCCTATCCTCTATCCTATCCTATGCTCTATCCTATCCTATCGTCTATCCTATCCTCTATCCTATCCTATCAAATCCCCTAACCTATCCTCTTTCCTATCCTATCCTCCATCCTATCCTATCCTCAATCCTATCCATTCCTGTATCCTATCCAATCCTGTATCCTATCCTGTCCTCTATTCTATCCTACCCTCTATCCTATCCTGTCCTCTATCCTATCCTATCCTCTATCCTATCCTATGCTCTATCCTATCCTATCGTCTATCCTATCCTCTATCCTATCCTATCAAATCCCCTATCCTATCCTCTGTCCTATCCTATCCTCTATCCTTTCCTATCCTCTATCCTATCCTATCCTCTTTCCTATCCTATCCTCTATCGTATCCTATCCTCTATCCTATCCTATCCTCTATCCTATCCTATCCTCTATCCTATCTATCCCCTATCCGATCCTCTATCTTATCCTATCATCTTTCCTCTATCCTATCCTATCTTCTATCCTATCCTATCCTCTATCCTATCAAATCCCCTATCCTATCCTCTATCCTATGCTATCATCTATCCTCTATTCTATCCAATCCTCTATCCTATCCTATCCTCTATCCTATCCTATCTTCTATCCTATCCTCTATCCTATCAAATCCCCTATCCTATCCTCTGTCCTATCCTATCCTCTATCCTAACCTATCCTCTATCCTATCCTATCTTCTATCCTATCCCATCCTCTATCCTATCAAATCCCCTATCCTATCCTCTGTCCTATCCTATCCTCTATCCTATCCTAT
Organism: Halictus rubicundus; assembly: GCF_050948215.1. NCBI lineage: Eukaryota > Metazoa > Arthropoda > Insecta > Hymenoptera > Halictidae > Halictus > Halictus rubicundus. Next base: position 188,227 of record NW_027488779.1, read on the forward strand.
CCTCTATCCTATCCTATCCTCTATCCTATCCTATCCTCTATCCTATCCTATCCTCTATCCTATCCTATCCTCTATCCTCTATTCTATCCAATCCTCTATCCTATCCTATCCTCTATCCTATCAAATCCCCTATCCTATCCTCTGTCCTATCCTGTCCTGTATCCTATCCTACCCTCTATCCTATCCTATCCTCTATCCTATCCTATCCTCTATCCTATCCTATCGTCTATCCTATCCTCTATCCTATCCTATCCTCTATCCTATCCTATCCTCCATCCTATCCTATCCTCAATCCTATCCTTTCCTGTATCCTATCCAATCCTGTATCCTATCCTGTCCTCTATCCGATCCTATCCTCTATCCTATCGTATCCTCTATCCTATCCTATCGTCTATCCTGTCCTCTATCCTATCCAATCCTCTATCCTATACTATCCTCTATCCTATCATATCCTCTATCCTATAATATCCTCTATCCTATCCTATCCTCTATCCAATCCTCTGTCCTATCCTATCCTCTATCCTATCCTATCCTCTATCCTATCCTATCCTCTATCCTATCCTATCCTCTATCCTCTATTCTATCCAATCCTCTATCCTATCCTATCCTCTATCCTATCAAATCCCCTATCCTATCCTCTGTCCTATCCTGTCCTGTATCCTATCCTACCCTCTATCCTATCCTATCCTCTATCCTATCCTATCCTCTATCCTATCCTATCGTCTATCCTATCCTCTATCCTATCCTATCCTCTATCCTATCCTATCCTCCATCCTATCCTATCCTCAATCCTATCCTTTCCTGTATCCTATCCAATCCTGTATCCTATCCTGTCCTCTATCCGATCCTATCCTCTATCCTATCGTATCCTCTATCCTATCCTATCCTCTATCCTATCAAATCCCCTATACTATCCTCTGTCCTATCCTATCCTCTATCCTATCCTATCCTCTATCCTATACTATCCTCTATCCTCTATCCTCTATCCTCTATCCTATCCTATCCTCTATCCTATCTACCCTCTATACTATCCTATCGTCTATCCTATCCTCTATCCTATCCTATACTCTATCCTATCCTATCCTCCATCCTATCCTATCCTCAATCCTATCCTTTCCGGTATCCTATCCAATCCTGTATCCTATCCTGTCCTCTATTCTATCCTACCCTCTATCCTATCCTGTCCTCTATCCTATCCTATCCTCTATCCTATCCTATGCTCTATCCTATCCTATCGTCTATCCTATCCTCTATCCTATCCTATCAAATCCCCTATCCTATCCTCTGTCCTATCCTATCCTCTATCCTTTCCTATCCTCTATCCTATCCTATCCTCTTTCCTATCCTATCCTCTATCCTATCCTATCCTCTATCCTATCCTATCCTCTATCCTATCCTATCCCCTATCCGATCCTCTACCTTATCCTATCATATTTCCTCTATCATATCCTATCTTCTATCCTATCCTATCCTCTATCCTATCAAATCCCCTATCCTATCCTCTATCCTATCCTATCATCTATCCTCTATTCTATCCAATCCTCTATCCTATCCTATCCTCTATCCTATCCTATCTTCTATCCTATCCTATCCTCTATCCTATCCTATCTTCTATCCTATCCTATCCTCTATCCTATCCTATCCTGTATCCTATCCTACCCTCTATACTATCCTATCGTGTATCCTATCCTCTATCCTATCCTATACTCTATCCTATCCTATCCTCCATCCTATCCTATCCTCAATCCTATCCTTTCCTGTATCCTATCCAATCCTGTATCCTATCCTGTCCTCTATTCTATCCTACCCTCTATCCTATCCTGTCCTATATCCTATCCTATCCTCTATCCTATCCTATCCTCTATCCTATCCTATCTTCTATCCTATCCTATCCTCTATCCTATCCTATCCTCTATCCTATCCTATCCTCTATCCAATCCTCTATCCTATCCTATCCTCTATCCTATCCTATCCTCTATCCTATCCTATCTTCTATCCTATCCTATCCTCTATCCTATCAAATCCCCTACCCTATCCTCTGTCCTATCCTATCCTCTATCCTATCCTATCCTCTATCCTATCCTATCCTATCCTCTATCCTATCCTATCCTATCCTCTATCCTATCCTATCCTCTATCCTATCCTATCCTCTATCCTCTATCCTCTATCCTCTATCCTATCCTATCCTCTATCCTATCCTACCCTCTATACTATCCTATCGTCTATCCTATCCTCTATCCTATCCTATACTCTATCCTATCCTATCCTCCATCCTATCCTATCCTCAATCCTATCCTTTCCTGTATCCTATCCAATCCTGTATCCTATCCTGTCCTCTATTCTATCCTACCCTCTATCCTATCCTGTCCTCTATCCTATCCAATCCTCTATCCTATCCTATCCTCTATCCTATCCTATCTTCTATCCTATCCTATCCTCTATCCTATCCTATCCTCTATCCAATCCTCTATCCTATCCTATCCTCTATCCTATCCTATCCTCTATCCTATCCTATCTTCTATCCTATCCTATCCTCTATCCTATCAAATCCCCTACCCTATCCTCTGTCCTATCCTATCCTCTCTCCTATCCTATCCTCTATTATATCCTATCCTCTATCCTATCCTATCCTCTATCCTATCCTATCCTCTAACCTATCCTATCCTCTATCCTCTATCCTATCCTATCCTCTATCCTATCCTATCCTCTATCCTATCGAATCTTCTATCCTATCCTATCCTCTATCCTATCAAATCCCCTATCCTATCCTCTGTCCTATCCTATCCTCTATCCTTTCCTATCCTCTATCCTATCCTATCCTCTTTCCTATCCTATCCTCCATCCTATCCTATCCTCAATCCTATCCTTTCCTGTATCCTATCCAATCCTGTATCCTATCCTGTCCTCTATTCTATCCTACCCTCTATCCTATCCTGTCCTCTATCCTATCCTATCCTCTATCCTATCCTATGCTCTATCCTATCCTATCGTCTATCCTATCCTCTATCCTATCCTATCCTCTATCCTATCCTATCCCCTATCCGATCCTCTATCTTATCCTATCATCTTTCCTCTATCATATCCTATCTTCTATCCTATCCTATCCTCTATCCTATCAAATCCCCTATCCTATCCTCTATCCTATGCTATCATCTATCCTCTATTCTATCCAATCCTCTATCCTATCCTATCCTCTATCCTATCCTATCTTCTATCCTATCCTCTATCCTATCAAATCCCCTATCCTATCCTCTATCCTATCCTATCAAATCCCCTATCCTATCCTCTATCCTATCCTATCTTCTATCCTATCCTCTATCCTATCAAATCCCCTATCCTATCCTCTTTCCTATCCTATCCTCTATCCTATCCTATCCTCTATCCTATCCTATCCTCTATCCTATCCTATCCTCTATCCTATCCTATCCTCTATCCTATCTATCCCCTATCCGATCCTCTATCTTATCCTATCATCTTACCTCTATCCTATCCTATCTTCTATCCTATCCTATCCTCTATCCTATCAAATCCCCTATCCTATCCTCTATCCTATCCTATCCTCTATCCTATCGAAACTTCTATCCTATCCTATCCTCTATCCTATCAAATCCCCTATCCTATCCTCTATCCTATGCTATCATCTATCCTCTATTCTATCCAATCCTCTATCCTATCCTATCCTCTATCCTATCCTATCAAATCCCCTAACCTATCCTCTTTCCTATCCTATCCTCCATCCTATCCTATCCTCAATCCTATCCTTTCCTGTATCCTATCCAATCCTGTATCCTATCCTGTCCTCTATTCTATCCTACCCTCTATCCTATCCTGTCCTCTATCCTATCCTATCCTCTATCCTATCCTATGCTCTATCCTATCCTATCGTCTATCCTATCCTCTATCCTATCCTATCAAATCCCCTATCCTATCCTCTGTCCTATCCTATCCTCAATCCTATCCTTTCCTGTATCCTATCCAATCCTGTATCCTATCCTGTCCTCTATCCGATCCTATCCTCTACCCTATCGTATCCTCTATCCTATCCTATCGTCTATCCTGTCCTCTATCCTATCCAATCCTCTATCCTATACTATCCTCTATCCTATCATATCCTCTATCCTATAATATCCTCTATCCTATCCTATCCTCTATCCAATCCTCTATCCAATCCTCTGTCCTATCCTATCCTCTATCCTATCCTATCCTCTATCCTATCCTATCCTCTATCCTATCCTATCCTCTATCCTATCAAATCCCCTATACTATCCTCTGTCCTATCCTATCCTCTATCCTATCCTATCCTCTATCCTATCCTATCCTCTATCCTCTATCCTCTATCCTCTATCCTATCCTATCCTCTATCCTATCTACCCTCTATACTATCCTATCGTCTATCCTATCCTCTATCCTATCCTATACTCTATCCTATCCTATCCTCCATCCTATCCTATCCTCAATCCTATCCTTTCCTGTATCCTATCCAATCCTGTATCCTATCCTGTCCTCTATTCTATCCTACCCTCTATCCTATCCTGTCCTCTATCCTATCCTATCCTCTATCCTATCCTATGCTCTATCCTATCCTATCGTCTATCCTATCCTCTATCCTATCCTATCAAATCCCCTATCCTATCCTCTGTCCTATCCTATCCTCTATCCTTTCCTATCCTCTATCCTATCCTATCCTCTTTCCTATCCTATCCTCTATCCTATCCTATCCTCTATCCTATCCTATCCTCTATCCTATCCTATCCCCTATCCGATGCTCTACCTTATCCTATCATATTTCCTCTATCATATCCTATCTTCTATCCTATCCTATCCTCTATCCTATCAAATCCCCTATCCTATCCTCTATCCTATCCTATCATCTATCCTCTATTCTATCCAATCCTCTATCCTATCCTATCCTCTATCCTATCCTATCTTCTATCCTATCCTATCCTCTATCCTATCCTATCTTCTATCCTATCCTATCCTCTATCCTATCCTATCCTCTATCCTATCCTATCCTCTATCCAATCCTCTATCCTATCCTATCCTCTATCCTATCCTATCGTCTATCCTATCCTATCTTCTATCCTATCATATCCTCTATCCTATCCTATCCCCTATCCGATCCTCTATCTTATCCTATCATCTTTCCTCTATCATATCCTATCTTCTATCCTATCCTATCCTCTATCCTATCAAATCCGCTATCCTATCCTCTATCCTATCCTATCATCTATCCTCTATCCTATCCAATCCTCTATCCTATCCTATCCTCTATCCTTTCCTATCCTCTATCCTATCCTATCCTCTTTCCTATCCTATCCTCTATCCTATCCTATCTTCTATCCTATCCTATCCTCTATCCTATCAAATCCCCTATCCTATCCTATCATCTATCCTCTATTCTATCCAATCCTCTATCCTATCCTATCCTCTATCCTATCCTATCCTCTATCCTATCCTATCCTCTATCCAATCCTCTATCCTATCCTATCCTCTATCCTATCCTATCCTCTATCCTATCCTATCTTCTATCCTATCCTATCCTCTATCCTATCAAATCCCCTATCCTATCCTCTATCCTATGCTATCATCTATCCTCTATTCTATCCAATCCTCTATCCTATCCTATCCTCTATCCTATGCTATCATCTATCCTCTATTCTATCCAATCCTCTATCCTATCCTATCCTCTATCCTATCCTATCCTCTATCCTATCCTATGCTCTATCCTATCCTATCGTCTATCCTATCCTCTATCCTATCCTATCAAATCCCCTATCCTATCCTCTGTCCTATCCTATCCTCTATCCTTTCCTATACTCTATCCTATCCTATCCTCTTTCCTATCCTATCCTCCATCCTATCCTATCCTCAATCCTATCCTTTCCTGTATCCTATCCAATCCTGTAACCTATCCTGTCCTCTATTCTATCCTACCCTCTATCCTATCCTGTCCTCTATCCTATCCTATCCTCTATCCTATCCTATGCTCTATCCTATCCTATCGTCTATCCTATCCTCTATCCTATCCTATCCTCTATCCTATCCTATCCTCTAATCCTATCCTATCCCCTATCCGATCCTCTATCTTATCCTATCATCTTTCCTCTATCATATCCTATCTTCTATCCTATCCTATCCTCTATCCTATCAAATCCCCTATCCTATCCTCTATCCTATCCTATCATCCATCCTCTATTCTATCCAATCCTCTATCCTATCCTATCCTCTATCCTATCCTATCTTCTATCCTATCCTATCCTCTATCCTATCCTATCCTCTATACTATCCTATCCTATATCCTATAATATCCTCTATCCTATCCCATCCTCTAACGTATCCTATCCCCTATCCTATCCTATCCTCTATACTATCCCATCCTCTATCCTATCGTATCCTCTATCCTATCCTATCCTCTATCCTATCCTATCTTCTATCCTATCCTATCCTCTATCCGATCCTCTATCTTATCCTATCATCTTTCCTCTATCCTATCCTATCTTCTATCCTATCCTATCCTCTATCCTATCAAATCCCCTATCCTATCCTCTATCCTATCCTATCAAATCCCCTATCCTATCCTCTGTCCTATCCTATCCTCTATCCTTTCCTATCCTCTATCCTATCCTATCCTCTTTCCTATCCTATCCTCTATCCTATCCTATCCTCTATCCTATCCTATCCTCTATCCTATCCTATCCTCTATCCTATCTATCCCCTATCCGATCCTCTATCTTATCCTATCATCTTACCTCTATCCTATCCTATCTTCTATCCTATCCTATCTTCTATCCTATCCTATCCTCTATCCTATCAAATCCCCTATCCTATCCTCTATCCTATCCTATCTTCTATCCTATCCTATCCTCTATCCTATCCTAACCCCTATCCGATCCTCTTTCTTGTCCTATCATCTTTCCTCTATCATATCCTATCTTCTATCCTATCCTATCCTCTATCCTATCAAATCCCCTATCCTATCCTCTATCCTATCCTATCATCTATCCTCTATTCTATCCAATCCTCTATCCTATCCTATCCCCTATCCTATCAAATCCCCTATCCTATCCTCTGTCCTATCCTATCCTGTATCCTATCCTATCCTCTATCCTATCCTATCCTCTATCCTATCCTATCCTCTATCCTATCCTATCTTCTATCCTATCCTATCCTCTATCGTATCAAATCCCCTATACTATCATCTGTCCTATCCTATCCTCTATCCTATCCTATCCTCTATCCTATATTATCCTCTATCCTCTATCCTCTATCCTATCCTATCCTCTATCCTATCCTACCCTCTATACTATCCTATCGTCTATCCTATCCTCTATCCTATCCTATACTCTATCCTATCCTATCCTATCCTCCATCCTATCCTATCCTCAATCCTATCCTTTCCTGTATCCTATCCAATCCTGTATCCTATCCTGTCCTCTATTCTATCCTACCCTCTATCCTATCCTGTCCTCTATCCTATCCTATCCTCTATCCTATCCTATGCTCTATCCTATCCTATCGTCTATCCTATCCTCTATCCTATCCTATCAAATCCCCTATCCTATCCTCTGTCCTATCCTATCCTCTATCATTTCCTATCCTCTATCCTATCCTATCCTCTTTCCTATCCTATCCTCTATCCTATCCTATCCTCTATCCTATCCTATCTTCTATCCTATCCTATCCTCTATCCTATCAAATCCCCTACGCTATCCTCTGTCCTATCCTATCCTCTATCCTATCCTATCCTCTATCCTATCCTATCTTCTATCCTATCCTATCCTCTATCTTATCCTATCATCTTTCCTCTATCATATCCTATCTTCTATCCTATCCTATCCTCTATCCTATCCTATGCTCTATCCTATCCTATGCTCTATCCCATCCTATCGTCTATCCTATCCTCTATCCTATCCTATCCTCTATCCTATCAAATCCCCTACGCTATCCTCTGTCCTATCCTATCCTCTATCCTATCCTATCCTCTATCCTATCCCTATCCTCTATCCTATCCTATCCTCTATCCTCTATCCTAAACTATCCTCTATCCTATCCTATCCTCTATCCTATTGTATCTTCTATCCTATCCTATCCTCTATCCCATCCTATCCCCTATCCGATCCTCTATCTTATCCTATCATCTTTCCTCTATCATATCCTATCTTCTATCCTATCCTATCCTCTATCCTATCAAATCCCATATCCTATCTTCTATCCTATCCTATCCTCTATCCTATCCTATCCCCTATCCGATCCTCTATCTTATCCTATCATCTATCCTCTATCCTATCCAATCCTCTATCCTATCCTATCCTCTATCCTTTCAAATCCCCTATCCTATCCTCTGTCCTATCCTATCCTCTATCCTATCGTAACCTCTATCCTATCCTATCCTCTATACTATCCTATCCTCTATCCTATCCTATCCTATCCTCTATCCTATCAAATCCCCTATCCTATCCTCTGTCCTATCCTATCCTCTATCCTATCCTATACTCTATCCTATCCTATCCTCTATCCTCTATCCTCTATCCTATCCTATCCTCTATCCTATCCTACCCTCTATACTATCCTATCGTCTATCCTATCCTCTATCCTATCCTATACTCTATCCTATCCTATCCTCCATCCTATCCTATCCTCAATCCTATCCTTTCCTGTATCCTATCCAATCCTGTATCCTATCCTGTCCTCTATTCTATCCTACCCTCTATCCTATCCTGACCTCTATCCTATCCTATCCTCTATCCTATCCTATCGTCTATCCTATCCTCTATCCTATCCTATCAAATCCCCTATCCTATCCTCTGTCCTATCCTATCCTCTATCCTTTCCTATCCTCTATCCTATCCTATCCTCTTTCCTATCCTATCCTCTATCCTATCCTATCCTCTATCCTATCCTATCGTCTATCCTATCCTCTATCCTATCCTATCCTCTATCCTATCCTATCCTCTATCCTATCCTATCCTCTATCCTATCCTATCCTCTATCCTATCCTATCTTCTATCCTATCCTATCCTCTATCCTATCCTATCCCCTATCCTATCCTCTATCCTATCCTATCATCTATCCTCTATCCTATCCAATCCTCTATCCTATCCTATCCTCTATCCTATCAAATCCCCTATCCTATCCCCTGTCCTATCCTATCCTCTATCCTATCCTATCCTCTATCCTATCCTTTCCTCTGTCCTATCGTATCGTCTATCCTATCCTCTATCCTATCCTATCCTCTATCCTATCAAAACCCCTACCCTATCCTCTGTCCTATCCTATCCTCTATCCTATCCTATCCTCTATCCTATCCTATCCTCTATCCTATCCTATCCTCTAACCTATCCTATCCTCTATCCTCTATCCTATCCTATCCTCTATCCTATACTATCCTCTATCCTATCCTATCCTCTATCCTATCCTATCCTCTATCCTATCCTATCCTCTATCCTAACCTCTATCCTATCCTATCCTCTATCCTATCCTATCCTCCATCCTATCCTATCCTCAATCCTATCCTTCCCTGTATCCTATCGAATCCTGTATCCTATCCTGTCCTCTATCCTATCCTATCCTCTATCCTATCCTATCCTCTATCCTTTCCTATCCTCTATCCTATCCTATCCTCTTTCCTATCCTATCCTCTATCCTATCCTATCCTCTATCCTATCCTATCGTCTATCCTATCCTCCATCCTATCCTATCCTCAATCCTATCCTTTCCTGTATCCTATCCAATCCTGTATCCTATCCTGTCCTCTATTCTATCCTACCCTCTATCCTATCCTGACCTCTATCCTATCCTATCCTCTATCCTATCCTATCGTCTATCCTATCCTCTATCCTATCCTATCAAATCCCCTATCCTATCCTCTGTCCTATCCTATCCTCTATCCTTTCCTATCCTCTATCCTATCCTATCCTCTTTCCTATCCTATCCTCTATCCTATCCTATCCTCTATCCTATCCTATCGTCTATCCTATCCTCTATCCTATCCTATCCTCTATCCTATCCTATCCTCTATCCTATCCTATCCTCTATCCTATCCTATCCTCTATCCTATCCTATCTTCTATCCTATCCTATCCTCTATCCTATCCTATCCCCTATCCTATCCTCTATCCTATCCTATCATCTATCCTCTATCCTATCCAATCCTCTATCCTATCCTATCCTCTATCCTATCAAATCCCCTATCCTATCCCCTGTCCTATCCTATCCTCTATCCTATCCTATCCTCTATCCTATCCTTTCCTCTGTCCTATCGTATCGTCTATCCTATCCTCTATCCTATCCTATCCTCTATCCTATCAAAACCCCTACCCTATCCTCTGTCCTATCCTATCCTCTATCCTATCCTATCCTCTATCCTATCCTATCCTCTATCCTATCCTATCCTCTAACCTATCCTATCCTCTATCCTCTATCCTATCCTATCCTCTATCCTATACTATCCTCTATCCTATCCTATCCTCTATCCTATCCTATCCTCTATCCTATCCTATCCTCTATCCTAACCTCTATCCTATCCTATCCTCTATCCTATCCTATCCTCCATCCTATCCTATCCTCAATCCTATCCTTCCCTGTATCCTATCGAATCCTGTATCCTATCCTGTCCTCTATCCTATCCTATCCTCTATCCTATCCTATCCTCTATCCTTTCCTATCCTCTATCCTATCCTATCCTCTTTCCTATCCTATCCTCTATCCTATCCTATCCTCTATCCTATCCTATCGTCTATCCTATCCTCTATCCTATCCTATCCTCTATCCTATCCTATCCTCTATCCTATCCTATCCTCTGTCCTATCCTATCCTCTATCCTATACTATCCTCTATCCTATCCTATCGTCTATCCTATCCTCTATCCTATCCTATCCTCTATCCTATCCTATCCTCTATCCTATCCTATCCTCTATCCTATCCTATCCTCTATCCTATCCTATCCTCTATCCTATCCTATCCTCTATCCTATCCTATCCTCTCCTCTATCCTATCCTATCTCTCTATCCTATCCTATCCTCTATCCTATCCTATCCTCTATCCTATCCTATCAAATCCCCTATCCTATCCTCTGTCCTATCCTATCCTCTATCCTTTCCTATCCTCTATCCTATCCTATCCTCTTTCCTATCCTATCCTCTATCCTATCCTATCCTCTATCCTATCCTATCCTCTATGCTATCCTATCCCCTATCCGATCCTCTACCTTATCCTATCATCTTTCCTCTATCATATCCTATCTTCTATCCTATCCTATCCTCTATCCTATCAAATCCCCTATCCTATCCTCTATCCTATCCTATCATCTATCCTCTATTCTATCCAATCCTCTATCCTATCCTTTCCTCTATTCTATCCTATCATCTATCCTATCCTATCCTCTATCCTATCCTATCCTCTATCCTATCCTATCCTCTATCCTATCCTATCCTCTATCCAATCCTCTATCCTATTATATCCTCTATCCTATCCTATCCTCTATCCTATCCTATCTTCTATCCTATCATATCCTCTATCCTATCCTTTCCCCTACCCGATCCTCTATTTTATCCTATCATCTTTCCTCTATCATATCCTATCTTCTATCCTATCATATCCTCTATCCTATCCTATCCTCTATCCTCTATCCTAAACTATCCTCTATCCTATCCTATCCTCTATCCTATTGTATCTTCTATCCTATCCTATCCTCTATCCCATCCTATCCCCTATCCGATCCTCTATCTTATCCTATCATCTTTCCTCTATCATATCCTATCTTCTATCCTATCCTATCCTCTATCCTATCAAATCCCCTATCCTATCCTCTATCCTATGCTATCATCTATCCTCTATTCTATCCAATCCTCTGTCCTATCCTATCCTCTATCGTATCCTATCCTCTATCCTATCCTATCCTCTATCCTATCCTATCCTCTATCCTATCCTATCCTCTATCCAATCCTCTATCCTATCCTATCCTCTATCCTATCCTATCCTCTATCCTATCCTATCTTCTATCCTATCCTATCCTCTATCCTATCAAATCCCCTACGCTATCCTCTGTCCTATCCTATCCTCTATCCTATCCTATCCTCTATCCTATCCTATCTTCTATCCTATCCTATCCTCTATCTTATCCTATCATCTTTCCTCTATCATATCCTATCTTCTATCCTATCCTATCCTCTATCCTATCCTATGCTCTATCCTATCCTATGCTCTATCCCATCCTATCGTCTATCCTATCCTCTATCCTATCCTATCCTCTATCCTATCAAATCCCCTACGCTATCCTCTGTCCTATCCTATCCTCTATCCTATCCTATCCTCTATCCTATCCTATCCTCTATCCTATCCTATCCTCTATCCTCTATCCTAAACTATCCTCTATCCTATCCTATCCTCTATCCTATTGTATCTTCTATCCTATCCTATCCTCTATCCCATCCTATCCCCTATCCGATCCTCTATCTTATCCTATCATCTTTCCTCTATCATATCCTATCTTCTATCCTATCCTATCCTCTATCCTATCAAATCCCATATCCTATCTTCTATCCTATCCTATCCTCTATCCTATCCTATCCCCTATCCGATCCTCTATCTTATCCTATCATCTATCCTCTATCCTATCCAATCCTCTATCCTATCCTATCCTCTATCCTTTCAAATCCCCTATCCTATCCTCTGTCCTATCCTATCCTCTATCCTATCGTAACCTCTATCCTATCCTATCCTCTATCCTATCCTATCCTCTATCCTATCCTATCCTATCCTCTATCCTATCAAATCCCCTATCCTATCCTCTGTCCTATCCTATCCTCTATCCTATCCTATACTCTATCCTATCCTATCCTCTATCCTCTATCCTCTATCCTATCCTATCCTCTATCCTATCCTACCCTCTATACTATCCTATCGTCTATCCTATCCTCTATCCTATCCTATACTCTATCCTATCCTATCCTCCATCCTATCCTATCCTCAATCCTATCCTTTCCTGTATCCTATCCAATCCTGTATCCTATCCTGTCCTCTATTCTATCCTACCCTCTATCCTATCCTGACCTCTATCCTATCCTATCCTCTATCCTATCCTATCGTCTATCCTATCCTCTATCCTATCCTATCAAATCCCCTATCCTATCCTCTGTCCTATCCTATCCTCTATCCTTTCCTATCCTCTATCCTATCCTATCCTCTTTCCTATCCTATCCTCTATCCTATCCTATCCTCTATCCTATCCTATCGTCTATCCTATCCTCTATCCTATCCTATCCTCTATCCTATCCTATCCTCTATCCTATCCTATCCTCTATCCTATCCTATCCTCTATCCTATCCTATCCTCTATCCTATCCTATCTTCTATCCTATCCTATCCTCTATCCTATCCTATCCCCTATCCTATCCTCTATCCTATCCTATCATCTATCCTCTATCCTATCCAATCCTCTATCCTATCCTATCCTCTATCCTATCAAATCCCCTATCCTATCCCCTGTCCTATCCTATCCTCTATCCTATCCTATCCTCTATCCTATCCTTTCCTCTGTCCTATCGTATCGTCTATCCTATCCTCTATCCTATCCTATCCTCTATCCTATCAAAACCCCTACCCTATCCTCTGTCCTATCCTATCCTCTATCCTATCCTATCCTCTATCCTATCCTATCCTCTATCCTCTATCCTAAACTATCCTCTATCCTATCCTATCCTCTATCCTATTGTATCTTCTATCCTATCCTATCCTCTATCCCATCCTATCCCCTATCCGATCCTCTATCTTATCCTATCATCTTTCCTCTATCATATCCTATCTTCTATCCTATCCTATCCTCTATCCTATCAAATCCCATATCCTATCTTCTATCCTATCCTATCCTCTATCCTATCCTATCCCCTATCCGATCCTCTATCTTATCCTATCATCTATCCTCTATCCTATCCAATCCTCTATCCTATCCTATCCTCTATCCTTTCAAATCCCCTATCCTATCCTCTGTCCTATCCTATCCTCTATCCTATCGTAACCTCTATCCTATCCTATCCTCTATCCTATCCTATCCTCTATCCTATCCTATCCTATCCTCTATCCTATCAAATCCCCTATCCTATCCTCTGTCCTATCCTATCCTCTATCCTATCCTATACTCTATCCTATCCTATCCTCTATCCTCTATCCTCTATCCTATCCTATCCTCTATCCTATCCTACCCTCTATACTATCCTATCGTCTATCCTATCCTCTATCCTATCCTATACTCTATCCTATCCTATCCTCCATCCTATCCTATCCTCAATCCTATCCTTTCCTGTATCCTATCCAATCCTGTATCCTATCCTGTCCTCTATTCTATCCTACCCTCTATCCTATCCTGACCTCTATCCTATCCTATCCTCTATCCTATCCTATCGTCTATCCTATCCTCTATCCTATCCTATCAAATCCCCTATCCTATCCTCTGTCCTATCCTATCCTCTATCCTTTCCTATCCTCTATCCTATCCTATCCTCTTTCCTATCCTATCCTCTATCCTATCCTATCCTCTATCCTATCCTATCGTCTATCCTATCCTCTATCCTATCCTATCCTCTATCCTATCCTATCCTCTATCCTATCCTATCCTCTATCCTATCCTATCCTCTATCCTATCCTATCCTCTATCCTATCCTATCTTCTATCCTATCCTATCCTCTATCCTATCCTATCCCCTATCCTATCCTCTATCCTATCCTATCATCTATCCTCTATCCTATCCAATCCTCTATCCTATCCTATCCTCTATCCTATCAAATCCCCTATCCTATCCCCTGTCCTATCCTATCCTCTATCCTATCCTATCCTCTATCCTATCCTTTCCTCTGTCCTATCGTATCGTCTATCCTATCCTCTATCCTATCCTATCCTCTATCCTATCAAAACCCCTACCCTATCCTCTGTCCTATCCTATCCTCTATCCTATCCTATCCTCTATCCTATCCTATCCTCTATCCTATCCTATCCTCTAACCTATCCTATCCTCTATCCTCTATCCTATCCTATCCTCTATCCTATACTATCCTCTATCCTATCCTATCCTCTATCCTATCCTATCCTCTATCCTATCCTATCCTCTATCCTAACCTCTATCCTATCCTATCCTCTATCCTATCCTATCCTCCATCCTATCCTATCCTCAATCCTATCCTTCCCTGTATCCTATCCAATCCTGTATCCTATCCTGTCCTCTATCCTATCCTATCCTCTATCCTATCCTATCCTCTATCCTTTCCTATCCTCTATCCTATCCTATCCTCTTTCCTATCCTATCCTCTATCCTATCCTATCCTCTATCCTATCCTATCGTCTATCCTATCCTCTATCCTATCCTATCCTCTATCCTATCCTATCCTCTATCCTATCCTATCCTCTGTCCTATCCTATCCTCTATCCTATACTATCCTCTATCCTATCCTATCGTCTATCCTATCCTCTATCCTATCCTATCCTCTATCCTATCCTATCCTCTATCCTATCCTATCCTCTATCCTATCCTATCCTCTATCCTATCCTATCCTCTATCCTATCCTATCCTCTATCCTATCCTATCCTCTCCTCTATCCTATCCTATCTCTCTATCCTATCCTATCCTCTATCCTATCCTATCCTCTATCCTATCCTATCAAATCCCCTATCCTATCCTCTGTCCTATCCTATCCTCTATCCTTTCCTATCCTCTATCCTATCCTATCCTCTTTCCTATCCTATCCTCTATCCTATCCTATCCTCTATCCTATCCTATCCTCTATGCTATCCTATCCCCTATCCGATCCTCTACCTTATCCTATCATCTTTCCTCTATCATATCCTATCTTCTATCCTATCCTATCCTCTATCCTATCAAATCCCCTATCCTATCCTCTATCCTATCCTATCATCTATCCTCTATTCTATCCAATCCTCTATCCTATCCTTTCCTCTATTCTATCCTATCATCTATCCTATCCTATCCTCTATCCTATCCTATCCTCTATCCTATCCTATCCTCTATCCTATCCTATCCTCTATCCAATCCTCTATCCTATTATATCCTCTATCCTATCCTATCCTCTATCCTATCCTATCTTCTATCCTATCATATCCTCTATCCTATCCTTTCCCCTATCCGATCCTCTATTTTATCCTATCATCTTTCCTCTATCATATCCTATCTTCTATCCTATCATATCCTCTATCCTATCAAATCCCCTATCCTATCTTCTATCCTATCCTATCCTCTATCCTATCCTATCCTCTATCCTATCCTATCCTCTATCCTATCCTATCCTCTATCCTATCCTATCAAATCCCCTACCCTATCCTCTGTCCTATCGTATCCTCTATCCTTTCCTATCCTCTATCCTATCCTATCCTCTTTCCTATCCTATCCTCTATCCTATCGTATCCTCTATCCTATCCTATCCTCTATCCTATCCTATCCCCTATCCTATCATATTTCCTCTATCATATCCTATCTTCTATCCTATCCTATCCTCTATCCTATCAAATCCCCTATCCTATCCTCTATCCTGTCCTATCATCTATCCTCTATTCTATCCAATCCTCTATCCTATCCTATCCTCTATCCTATCAAATCCCCTACGCTATCCTCTGTCCTATCCTATCCTCTATCCTATCCTATCCTCTATCCTATCCTATCCTCTATCCTATCCTATCCTCTATCCTCTATCCTAAACTATCCTCTATCCTATCCTATCCTCTATCCTATTGTATCTTCTATCCTATCCTATCCTCTATCCCATCCTATCCCCTATCCGATCCTCTATCTTATCCTATCAACTTTCCTCTATCATATCCTATCTTCTATCCTATCCTATCCTCTATCCTATCAAATCCCCTATCCTATCCTCTATCCTATGCTATCATCTATCCTCTATTCTATCCAATCCTCTGTCCTATCCTATCCTCTATCGTATCCTATCCTCTATCCTATCCTATCCTCTATCCTATCCTATCCTCTATCCTATCCTATCCTCTATCCTATCCTATCCTGTATCCTATCGTATCCTCTATCCTGTCCTATCTTCTATCCTATCCTATCCTCTATCCTATCCTATCCTCTATCCTCTATCCTATCCTATCCTCTATCCTATCCTATCATCTTTCCTCTATCATATCCTATCTTCTATCCTATCCTATCCTCTATCCTATCCTATCCCCTATCCGATCCTCTATCTTATCCTATCATCTATCCTCTATCCTATCCAATCCTCTATCCTATCCTATCCTCTATCCTTTCAAATCCCCTATCCTATCCTCTGTCCTATCCTATCCTCTATCCTATCGTAACCTCTATCCTATCCTATCCTCTATCCTATCCTATCCTATCCTCTATCCTATCAAATCCCCTATCCTATCCTCTGTCCTATCCTATCCTCTATCCTATCCTATACTCTATCCTATCCTATCCTCTATCCTCTATCCTCTATCCTATCCTATCCTCTATCCTATCCTACCCTCTATACTATCCTATCGTCTATCCTATTGTATCTTCTATCCTATCCTATCCTCTATCCTTTCCTATCCTCTATCCTATCCTATCCTCTTTCCTATCCTATCCTCTATCCTATCCTATCCTCTATCCTATCCTATCCTCTATGCTATCCTATCCCCTATCCGATCCTCTACCTTATCCTATCATCTTTCCTCTATCATATCCTATCTTCTATCCTATCCTATCCTCTATCCTATCAAATCCCCTATCCTATCCTCTATCCTATCCTATCATCTATCCTCTATTCTATCCAATCCTCTATCCTATCCTTTCCTCTATTCTATCCTATCATCTATCCTATCCTATCCTCTATCCTATCCTATCCTCTATCCTATCCTATCCTCTATCCTATCCTATCCTCTATCCAATCCTCTATCCTATTATATCCTCTATCCTATCCTATCCTCTATCCTATCCTATCTTCTATCCTATCATATCCTCTATCCTATCCTATCCCCTATCCGATCCTCTATTTTATCCTATCATCTTTCCTCTATCATATCCTATCTTCTATCCTATCCTATCCTCTATCCTATCAAATCCCCTATCCTATCCTCTATCCTATCCTATCCTCTATCCTATCCTATCCTCTATCCTATCCTATCCTCTATCCTATCCTATCCTCTATCCTATCCTATCAAATCCCCTATCCTATCCTCTGTCCTATCCTATCCTCTATCCTTTCCTATCCTCTATCCTATCCTATCCTCTTTCCTATCCTATCCTCTATCCTATCCTATCCTCTATCCTATCCTATCCTCTATCCTATCCTATCCCCTATCCTATCATATTTCCTCTATCATATCCTATCTTCTATCCTATCCTATCCTCTATCCTATCAAATCCCCTATCCTATCCTCTATCCTGTCCTATCATCTATCCTCTATTCTATCCTATCCTCTATCCTATCCTATCCTCTATCCTATCCTATCCTCTATCCTATCCTATCTTCTATCCTATCCTATCCTCTATCGTATCAAATCCCCTATACTATCATCTGTCCTATCCTATCCTCTATCCTATCCTATCCTCTATCCTATATTATCCTCTATCCTCTATCCTCTATCCTATCCTATCCTCTATCCTATCCTACCCTCTATACTATCCTATCGTCTATCCTATCCTCTATCCTATCCTATACTCTATCCTATCCTATCCTATCCTCCATCCTATCCTATCCTCAATCCTATCCTTTCCTGTATCCTATCCAATCCTGTATCCTATCCTGTCCTCTATTCTATCCTACCCTCTATCCTATCCTGTCCTCTATCCTATCCTATCCTCTATCCTATCCTATGCTCTATCCTATCCTATCGTCTATCCTATCCTCTATCCTATCCTATCAAATCCCCTATCCTATCCTCTGTCCTATCCTATCCTCTATCATTTCCTATCCTCTATCCTATCCTATCCTCTTTCCTATCCTATCCTCTATCCTATCCTATCCTCTATCCTATCCTATCCTCTATCCTATCCTATCCTCTATCCTATCCTATCCTCTATCCTCTATCCTCTATCCTCTATCCTATCCTATCCTCTATCCTATCTACCCTCTATACTATCCTATCGTCTATCCTATCCTCTATCCTATCCTATACTCTATCCTATCCTATCCTCCATCCTATCCTATCCTCAATCCTATCCTTTCCTGTATCCTATCCAATCCTGTATCCTATCCTGTCCTCTATTCTATCCTACCCTCTATCCTATCCTGTCCTCTATCCTATCCTATCCTCTATCCTATCCTATGCTCTATCCTATCCTATCGTCTATCCTATCCTCTATCCTATCCTATCAAATCCCCTATCCTATCCTCTGTCCTATCCTATCCTCTATCCTTTACTATCCTCTATCCTATCCTATCCTCTTTCCTATCCTATCCTCTATCCTATCCTATCCTCTATCCTATCCTATCCTCTATCCTATCCTATCCTCTATCCTATCCTATCCCCTATCCGATCCTCTATCTTTTCCTATCATCTTTCCTCTATCATATCCTATCTTCTATCCTATCCTATCCTCTATCCCATCCTATCCCCTATCCGATCCTCTATCTTATCCTATCATCTTTCCTCTATCATATCCTATCTTCTATCCTATCCTGTCCTCTATCTTATCCTATCATCTTTCCTCTATTATATCCTATCTTCTATCCTATCCTATCCTCTATCCTATCCTATCTTCTATCCTATCCTATCCTCTATCCTATCAAATCCCCTACGCTATCCTCTGTCCTATCCTATCCTCTATCCTATCCTATCCTCTATCCTATCCTATCCTCTATCCTATCCTATCCTCTATCCTATCCTATCAAATCCCCTATCCTATCCTCTGTCCTATCCTATCCTCTATCCTTTCCTATCCTCTATCCTATCCTATCCTCTTTCCTATCCTATCCTCTATCCTATCCTATCCTCTATCCTATCCTATCCTCTATCCTATCCTATCCCCTATCCTATCATATTTCCTCTATCATATCCTATCTTCTATCCTATCCTATCCTCTATCCTATCAAATCCCCTATCCTATCCTCTATCCTGTCCTATCATCTATCCTCTATTCTATCCTATCCTCTATCCTATCCTATCCTCTATCCTATCCTATCCTCTATCCTATCCTATCTTCTATCCTATCCTATCCTCTATCGTATCAAATCCCCTATACTATCATCTGTCCTATCCTATCCTCTATCCTTTCCTATCCTCTATCCTATCCTATCCTCTTTCCTATCCTATCCTCTATCCTATCCTATCCTCTATCCTATCCTATCCTCTATCCTATCCTATCCCCTATCCGATCCTCTATTTTATCCTATCATCTTTCCTCTATCATATCCTATCTTCTATCCTATCCTATCCTCTATCCTATCAAATCCCCTATCCTATCCTCTATCCTATCCTATCCTCTATCCTATCCTATCCTCTATCCTATCCTATCCTCTATCCTATCCTATCAAATCCCCTATCCTATCCTCTGTCCTATCCTATCCTCTATCCTTTCCTATCCTCTATCCTATCCTATCCTCTTTCCTATCCTATCCTCTATCCTATCCTATCCTCTATCCTATCCTATCCTCTATCCTATCCTATCCCCTATCCTATCATATTTCCTCTATCATATCCTATCTTCTATCCTATCCTATCCTCTATCCTATCAAATCCCCTATCCTATCCTCTATCCTGTCCTATCATCTATCCTCTATTCTATCCTATCCTCTATCCTATCCTATCCTCTATCCTATCCTATCCTCTATCCTATCCTATCTTCTATCCTATCCTATCCTCTATCGTATCAAATCCCCTATACTATCATCTGTCCTATCCTATCCTCTATCCTATCCTATCCTCTATCCTATATTATCCTCTATCCTCTATCCTCTATCCTATCCTATCCTCTATCCTATCCTACCCTCTATACTATCCTATCGTCTATCCTATCCTCTATCCTATCCTATACTCTATCCTATCCTATCCTATCCTCCATCCTATCCTATCCTCAATCCTATCCTTTCCTGTATCCTATCCAATCCTGTATCCTATCCTGTCCTCTATTCTATCCTACCCTCTATCCTATCCTGTCCTCTATCCTATCCTATCCTCTATCCTATCCTATGCTCTATCCTATCCTATCGTCTATCCTATCCTCTATCCTATCCTATCAAATCCCCTATCCTATCCTCTGTCCTATCCTATCCTCTATCCTTTACTATCCTCTATCCTATCCTATCCTCTTTCCTATCCTATCCTCTATCCTATCCTATCCTCTATCCTATCCTATCCTCTATCCTATCCTATCCTCTATCCTATCCTATCCCCTATCCGATCCTCTATCTTTTCCTATCATCTTTCCTCTATCATATCCTATCTTCTATCCTATCCTATCCTCTATCCCATCCTATCCCCTATCCGATCCTCTATCTTATCCTATCATCTTTCCTCTATCATATCCTATCTTCTATCCTATCCTGTCCTCTATCTTATCCTATCATCTTTCCTCTATTATATCCTATCTTCTATCCTATCCTATCCTCTATCCTATCCTATCTTCTATCCTATCCTATCCTCTATCCTATCAAATCCCCTACGCTATCCTCTGTCCTATCCTATCCTCTATCCTATCCTATCCTCTATCCTATCCTATCCTCTATCCTATCCTATCCTCTATCCTATCCTATCAAATCCCCTATCCTATCCTCTGTCCTATCCTATCCTCTATCCTTTCCTATCCTCTATCCTATCCTATCCTCTTTCCTATCCTATCCTCTATCCTATCCTATCCTCTATCCTATCCTATCCTCTATCCTATCCTATCCCCTATCCTATCATATTTCCTCTATCATATCCTATCTTCTATCCTATCCTATCCTCTATCCTATCAAATCCCCTATCCTATCCTCTATCCTGTCCTATCATCTATCCTCTATTCTATCCTATCCTCTATCCTATCCTATCCTCTATCCTATCCTATCCTCTATCCTATCCTATCTTCTATCCTATCCTATCCTCTATCGTATCAAATCCCCTATACTATCATCTGTCCTATCCTATCCTCTATCCTTTCCTATCCTCTATCCTATCCTATCCTCTTTCCTATCCTATCCTCTATCCTATCCTATCCTCTATCCTATCCTATCCTCTATCCTATCCTATCCCCTATCCGATCCTCTATTTTATCCTATCATCTTTCCTCTATCATATCCTATCTTCTATCCTATCCTATCCTCTATCCTATCAAATCCCCTATCCTATCCTCTATCCTATCCTATCCTCTATCCTATCCTATCCTCTATCCTATCCTATCCTCTATCCTATCCTATCAAATCCCCTATCCTATCCTCTGTCCTATCCTATCCTCTATCCTTTCCTATCCTCTATCCTATCCTATCCTCTTTCCTATCCTATCCTCTATCCTATCCTATCCTCTATCCTATCCTATCCTCTATCCTATCCTATCCCCTATCCTATCATATTTCCTCTATCATATCCTATCTTCTATCCTATCCTATCCTCTATCCTATCAAATCCCCTATCCTATCCTCTATCCTGTCCTATCATCTATCCTCTATTCTATCCTATCCTCTATCCTATCCTATCCTCTATCCTATCCTATCCTCTATCCTATCCTATCTTCTATCCTATCCTATCCTCTATCGTATCAAATCCCCTATACTATCATCTGTCCTATCCTATCCTCTATCCTATCCTATCCTCTATCCTATATTATCCTCTATCCTCTATCCTCTATCCTATCCTATCCTCTATCCTATCCTACCCTCTATACTATCCTATCGTCTATCCTATCCTCTATCCTATCCTATACTCTATCCTATCCTATCCTATCCTCCATCCTATCCTATCCTCAATCCTATCCTTTCCTGTATCCTATCCAATCCTGTATCCTATCCTGTCCTCTATTCTATCCTACCCTCTATCCTATCCTGTCCTCTATCCTATCCTATCCTCTATCCTATCCTATGCTCTATCCTATCCTATCGTCTATCCTATCCTCTATCCTATCCTATCAAATCCCCTATCCTATCCTCTGTCCTATCCTATCCTCTATCATTTCCTATCCTCTATCCTATCCTATCCTCTTTCCTATCCTATCCTCTATCCTATCCTATCCTCTATCCTATCCTATCCTCTATCCTATCCTATCCTCTATCCTATCCTATCCTCTATCCTCTATCCTCTATCCTCTATCCTATCCTATCCTCTATCCTATCTACCCTCTATACTATCCTATCGTCTATCCTATCCTCTATCCTATCCTATACTCTATCCTATCCTATCCTCCATCCTATCCTATCCTCAATCCTATCCTTTCCTGTATCCTATCCAATCCTGTATCCTATCCTGTCCTCTATTCTATCCTACCCTCTACTATCCTATCCTCAATCCTATCCTTTCCTGTATCCTATCCAATCCTGTATCCTATCCTGGTCCTCTATTCTATCCTACCTCTATCCTATCCTTGTCCTCTATCCATCCTATCCTCTATCCTATCCTATGCTCTATTCCTATCCTATCGTCTATCCTATCCTCTATCCTATCCTTATCAAATCCCTATCCTATCCTCTGTCCTATCCTATCCTCTATCCTTTCCTATCCTCTATCCTATCCTATATCTCTATCTATCCTCTCCTCTATCCTATCCTAATCCTCTATCCTATCCTATCCTCTATCCTATCCTCTATCCTATCCTATCCCACTTCCGATATCCTACCCCTATCCTATCTTCTATCCTATCTCCTATTCGTCCTCTATCTATCATCTCCTCTATCAATCTATTCCTCTTCTATCTTCCCTATCCAATCATATTTCCTCTATCAATCCTATCTTCAATCCTTCCTATCCTTATCCTATCAAATCCTATCCTATCCTCTATCCTGTCCTCCTATCATCTATCCTCTATTCTATCCTATCCTCTATCCTATCCTATCCTCTATCCTATCTCTATCCCTATCCTATCTTCTATCCTATCTATCCTCTATCGTAACAAATCCCCTATACTATCATCCCTTCCTATCCTAACTCTATCCTATCCTCTATCCTCTATCCCTATCCTCCTTCCTAATCCTATCATCTATCTATCCTATCATCTATTCCTCTATCCTATCCTATCCTATCCTATCCTATCCTATCTATCCCTATCCGATCCTTATCTTTTCCTATCATCTTTCCTCTATCATATCCTATCTTCTATCCTATCCTATCCTCTATCCTATCAAATCCCTATCCTATCCTCTATCCTATCCCTATCATCTATCCTCTATCCTATCCTATCTCTAGTCCTATCCTATCTCTATCTATCCTATCCTCTATCCTATCCTATCCTCTATCCTATCCTATCCTCTATCCTCTATCCTAAACTATCCTCTATCCTATCCTATCCTCTATCCTATCCTATCTTCTATCCTATCCTATCCTCTATCCCATCCTATCCCCTATCCGATCATCTATCTTATCCTATCATCTTTCCTCTATCATATCCTATCTTCTATCCTATCCTGTCCTCTATCTTATCCTATCATCTTTCCTCTATCATATCTATCTTCTATCCTATCCTATCCTCTATCCTATCCTATCTTCTATCCTATCCTATCCTCTATCCTATCAAATCCCCTACGCTATCCTCTGTCCTATCCTATCCTCTATCCTATCCTATCCTCTATCCTATCCTATCCTCTATCCTATCCTATCCCTCTATCCTCTATCCTAAACTATCCTCTATCCTATCCTATCCTCTATCCTATTGTATTCTTCTATCCTATCCTATCCTCTATCCATCCTATCCCCTATCCGATCCTCTATCTTATCCTATCATCTTTCCTCTATCATATCCTATCTTCTATCCCTATCCTATCCTCTATCCTATCAATCCCCTATCCTATCCTCTATCCTATGCTATCATCTATCCTCTATTCTATCCAATCCTCTGTCCTATCCTATCCTCTATCGTATCCTATCCTCTATCCTATCCTATCCTCTATCCTATCCTATCATCTATCCTCTATCCTATCCAATCCTCTATCCTATCCTATCCTCTATCCTATCAAATCCCCTATCCTATCCCCTGTCCTATCCTATCCTCTATCCTATCCTATCCTCTATCCTATCCTTTCCTCTTTCCTATCGTATCGTCTATCCTATCCTCTATCCTATCCTATTCTATCCTATCAAACCCCTACCTATCCTCTGTCCTATCCTATCCTCTATCCTATCCTATCCTCTATCCTATCCTATCCTCTATCCTATCCTATCCTCTATCCTATCCTATCCTCTATCCTCTATCCTATCCTATCCTCTATCCTATACTATCCTCTATCCTATCCTATCCTCTATC
Source organism: Halictus rubicundus (assembly GCF_050948215.1). Classification (NCBI taxonomy): domain Eukaryota; kingdom Metazoa; phylum Arthropoda; class Insecta; order Hymenoptera; family Halictidae; genus Halictus; species Halictus rubicundus. The sequence continues at coordinate 213,588 of NW_027488779.1, forward strand.
CTATCCTATCCTCTATCCTACCCTATCCTCTATCCTAACCTCTATCCTATCCTATCCTCTATCCTATCCTATCCTCCATCCTATCCTATCCTCAATCCTATCCTTCCCTGTATCCTATCCAATCCTGTATCCTATCCTGTCCTCTATCCTATCCTATCCTCTATCCTATCCTATCCTCTATCCTTTCCTATCCTCTATCCTATCCTATCCTCTTTCCTATCCTATCCTCTATCCTATCCTATCCTCTATCCTATCCTATCGTCTATCCTATCCTCTATCCTATCCTATCCTCTATCCTATCCTATCCTCTATCCTATCCTATCCTCTATCCTATCCTATCCTCTATCCTATCCTATCCTCTATCCTATCCTATCCTCTCCTCTATCCTATCCTATCTCTCTATCCTATCCTATCCTCTATCCTATCCTATCCTCTATCCTATCCTATCAAATCCCCTATCCTATCCTCTGTCCTATCCTATCCTCTATCCTTTCCTATCCTCTATCCTATCCTATCCTCTTTCCTATCCTATCCTCTATCCTATCCTATCCTCTATCCTATCCTATCCTCTATGCTATCCTATCCCCTATCCGATCCTCTACCTTATCCTATCATCTTTCCTCTATCATATCCTATCTTCTATCCTATCCTATCCTCTATCCTATCAAATCCCCTATCCTATCCTCTATCCTATCCTATCATCTATCCTCTATTCTATCCAATCCTCTATCCTATCCTTTCCTCTATTCTATCCTATCATCTATCCTATCCTATCCTCTATCCTATCCTATCCTCTATCCTATCCTATCCTCTATCCTATCCTATCCTCTATCCAATCCTCTATCCTATTATATCCTCTATCCTATCCTATCCTCTATCCTATCCTATCTTCTATCCTATCATATCCTCTATCCTATCCTATCCCCTATCCGATCCTCTATTTTATCCTATCATCTTTCCTCTATCATATCCTATCTTCTATCCTATCCTATCCTCTATCCTATCAAATCCCCTATCCTATCCTCTATCCTATCCTATCCTCTATCCTATCCTATCCTCTATCCTATCCTATCCTCTATCCTATCCTATCCTCTATCCTATCCTATCAAATCCCCTATCCTATCCTCTGTCCTATCGTATCCTCTATCCTTTCCTATCCTCTATCCTATTATATCCTCTTTCCTATCCTATCCTCTATCCTATCGTATCCTCTATCCTATCCTATCCTCTATCCTATCCTATCCCCTATCCTATCATATTTCCTCTATCATATCCTATCTTCTATCCTATCCTATCCTCTATCCTATCAAATCCCCTATCCTATCCTCTATCCTGTCCTATCATCTATCCTCTATTCTATCCAATCCTCTATCCTATCCTATCCTCTATCCTATCAAATCCCCTACGCTATCCTCTGTCCTATCCTATCCTCTATCCTATCCTATCCTCTATCCTATCCTATCCTCTATCCTATCCTATCCTCTATCCTCTATCCTAAACTATCCTCTATCCTATCCTATCCTCTATCCTATTGTATCTTCTATCCTATCCTATCCTCTATCCCATCCTATCCCCTATCCGATCCTCTATCTTATCCTATCATCTTTCCTCTATCATATCCTATCTTCTATCCTATCCTATCCTCTATCCTATCAAATCCCCTATCCTATCCTCTATCCTATGCTATCATCTATCCTCTATTCTATCCAATCCTCTGTCCTATCCTATCCTCTATCGTATCCTATCCTCTATCCCATCCTATCCTCTATCCTATCCTATCCTCTATCCTATCCTATCCTCTATCCTATCCTATCCTGTATCCTATCGTATCCTCTATCCTGTCCTATCTTCTATCCTATCCTATCCTCTATCCTATCCTATCCTCTATCCTCTATCCTATCCTATCCTCTATCCTATCCTATCATCTTTCCTCTATCATATCCTATCTTCTATCCTATAATATCCTCTATCCTATCCTATCCCCTATCCGATCCTCTATCTTATCCTATCATCTATCCTCTATCCTATCCAATCCTCTATCCTATCCTATCCTCTATCCTTTCAAATCCCCTATCCTATCCTCTGTCCTATCCTATCCTCTATCCTATCGTAACCTCTATCCTATCCTATCCTCTATCCTATCCTATCCTATCCTCTATCCTATCAAATCCCCTATCCTATCCTCTGTCCTATCCTATCCTCTATCCTATCCTATACTCTATCCTATCCTATCCTCTATCCTCTATCCTCTATCCTATCCTATCCTCTATCCTATCCTACCCTCTATACTATCCTATCGTCTATCCTATTGTATCTTCTATCCTATCCTATCCTCTATCCTTTCCTATCCTCTATCCTATCCTATCCTCTTTCCTATCCTATCCTCTATCCTATCCTATCCTCTATCCTATCCTATCCTCTATGCTATCCTATCCCCTATCCGATCCTCTACCTTATCCTATCATCTTTCCTCTATCATATCCTATCTTCTATCCTATCCTATCCTCTATCCTATCAAATCCCCTATCCTATCCTCTATCCTATCCTATCATCTATCCTCTATTCTATCCAATCCTCTATCCTATCCTTTCCTCTATTCTATCCTATCATCTATCCTATCCTATCCTCTATCCTATCCTATCCTCTATCCTATCCTATCCTCTATCCTATCCTATCCTCTATCCAATCCTCTATCCTATTATATCCTCTATCCTATCCTATCCTCTATCCTATCCTATCTTCTATCCTATCATATCCTCTATCCTATCCTATCCCCTATCCGATCCTCTATTTTATCCTATCATCTTTCCTCTATCATATCCTATCTTCTATCCTATCCTATCCTCTATCCTATCAAATCCCCTATCCTATCCTCTATCCTATCCTTTCCTCTATCCTATCCTATCCTCTATCCTATCCTATCCTCTATCCTATCCTATCCTCTATCCTATCCTATCCTCTATCCTATCCTATCCTCTATCCTATCCTATCAAATCCCCTATCCTATCCTCTGTCCTATCCTATCCTCTATCCTTTCCTATCCTCTATCCTATCCTATCCTCTTTCCTATCCTATCCTCTATCCTATCCTATCCTCTATCCTATCCTATCCTCTATCCTATCCTATCCCCTATCCTATCATATTTCCTCTATCATATCCTATCTTCTATCCTATCCTATCCTCTATCCTATCAAATCCCCTATCCTATCCTCTATCCTGTCCTATCATCTATCCTCTATTCTATCCAATCCTCTATCCTATCCTATCCTCTATCCTATCCTATCTTCTATCCTATCCTATCCTCTATCCTATCCTATCTTCTATCCTATCCTATCCTCTATACTATCCTATCCTCTATCCTATCCTATCCTCTATCCAATCCTCTATCCTATCCTATCCTCTATCCTATCCTATCCTCTATCCTATCCTATCTTCTATCCTATCATATCCTCTATCCTATCCTATCCCCTATCCGATCCTCTATCTTATCCTATCATCTTTCCTCTATCATATCCTATCTTCTATCCTATCCTATCCTCTATCCTATCAAATCCGCTGTCCTATCCTCTATCCTATCCTATCATCTATCCTCTATCCTATCCTATCCTCTATCCTATCCTATCCTATCGTCTATCCTATCCTCTATCCTATCTTATCCTCTATCCTATCCTATCCTCTATCCTATCCTATCCTCTATCCTATCCTATCCTCTGTCCTATCCTATCCTCTATCCTATCCTATCCTCTATCCTATCCTATCTTCTATCCTATCCTCTATCCTATCAAATCCCCTATCCTATCCTCTATCCTATCCTATCATCTATCCTCTATCCTATCCATCCTCTATCCTATCTTATCCTCTATCCTTTCCTATCCTCTATCCTATCCTATCCTCTTTCCTATCCTATCCTCTATCCTATCCTATCCTCTATCCTATCCTATCGTCTATCCTATCCTCTATCCTATCCTATCCTCTATCCTATCCTATCTTCTATCCTATCATATCCTCTATCCTATCCTATCCCCTATCCGATAATCTATCTTATCCTATCATCTTTCCTCTATCATATCCTATCTTCTATCCTATCCTATCCTCTATCCTATCAAATCCGCTATCCTATCCTCTATCCTATCCTATCATCTATCCTCTATCCTATCCAATCCTCTATCCTATCCTATCCTCTATCCTTTCCTATCCTCTATCCTATCCTATCCTCTTTCCTATCCTATCCTCTATCCTATCCTATCCTCTATCCTATCCTATCGTCTATCCTATCCTCTATCCTATCTTATCCTCTATCCTATCCTATCCTCTATCCTATCCTATCCTCTATCCTATCCTATCCTCTGTCCTATCCTATCCTCTATCCTATCCTATCTCCTATCCTATCCTCTATCCTATCAAATCCCCCATCCTATCCTCCATCCTATCCTATCATCTTTCCTATCCTATCCTCTATCCTATCCTATCCTCTATCCTATCCTATCGTTTATCCTATCCTCTATCCTATCCTATCCTCTATCCTATCCTATCCTCTATCCTATCCCATCCTCTATCCTATCCTATCCTCTGTCCTATCCTATCCTCTATGCTATCCTATCCTCTATCCTATCCTATCTTCTATCCTATCCTCTATCCTATCAAATCCCCTATCCTATCCTCTGTCCTATCCTATCCTCTATCCTATCCTATCCTCTATCCTATCCTATCCTCTATCCTATCCTATCTTCTATCCTATCCCATTCTCTATCCTATCAAATCCCCTATCCTATCCTCTGTCCTATCCTATCCTCTATCCTATCCTATCCTCTATCCTATCCTATCCTCTATCCTATCCTATCCTCTATCCTCTATTCTATCCAATCCTCTATCCTATCCTATCCTCTATCCTATCAAATCCCCTATCCTATCCTCTGTCCTATCCTGTCCTGTATCCTATCCTACCCTCTATCCTATCCTATCCTCTATCCCATCCTATTCTCTATCCTATCCTATCGTCTATCATATCCTCTATCCTATCCTATCCTCTATCCTATCCTATCCTCCATCCTATCCTATCCTCAATCCTATCCTTTCCTGTATCCTATCCAATCCTGTATCCTATCCTGTCCTCTATCCTATCCTATCCTCTATCCTATCGTATCCTCTATCCTATCCTATCGTCTATCCTGTCCTATCCTCTATCCTATCCTATCCTCTATCCTCTATCCTAACCTATCCTCTATCCTATCCTATCCTCTATCCTATCCTATCTTCTATCCTATCCTATCCTCTATCCCATCCTATCCCCTATCCGATCCTCTATCTTATACTATCACCTTTCCTCTATCATATCCTATCTTCTATCCTATCCTATCCTCTATCCTATCCTATCCTCTATCCTATCCTATCCTCTATCCTATCCTATCCTCTATCCTATCCTATCCTCTATCCTATCCTATCCTCTATCCTATCCTATCCTCTATCCTATCCTATCTTCTATCCTATCATATCCTCTATCCTATCCTATCCCCTATCCGATCCTCTATCTTATCCTATCATCTTTCCTCTATCATATCCTATCTTCTATCCTATCCTATCCTCTATCCTATCAAATCCGCTGTCCTATCCTCTATCCTATCCTATCATCTATCCTCTATCCTATCCTATCCTCTATCCTATCCTATCCTATCGTCTATCCTATCCTCTATCCTATCTTATCCTCTATCCTATCCTATCCTCTATCCTATCCTATCCTCTATCCTATCCTATCCTCTGTCCTATCCTATCCTCTATCCTATCCTATCCTCTATCCTATCCTATCTTCTATCCTATCCTCTATCCTATCAAATCCCCTATCCTATCCTCTATCCTATCCTATCATCTATCCTCTATCCTATCCATCCTCTATCCTATCTTATCCTCTATCCTTTCCTATCCTCTATCCTATCCTATCCTCTTTCCTATAATATCCTCTATCCTATCCTATCCTCTATCCTATCCTATCGTCTATCCTATCCTCTATCCTATCCTATCCTCTATCCTATCCTATCTTCTATCCTATCATATCTTCTATCCTATCCTATCCCCTATCCGATAATCTATCTTATCCTATCATCTTTCCTCTATCATATCCTATCTTCTATCCTATCCTATCCTCTATCCTATCAAATCCGCTATCCTATCCTCTATCCTATCCTATCATCTATCCTCTATCCTATCCAATCCTCTATCCTATCCTATCCTCTATCCTTTCCTATCCTCTATCCTATCCTATCCTCTTTCCTATCCTATCCTCTATCCTATCCTATCCTCTATCCTATCCTATCGTCTATCCTATCCTCTATCCTATCTTATCCTCTATCCTATCCTATCCTCTATCCTATCCTATCCTCTATCCTATCCTATCCTCTGTCCTATCCTATCCTCTATCCTATCCTATCTCCTATCCTATCCTCTATCCTATCAAATCCCCCATCCTATCCTCCATCCTATCCTATCATCTTTCCTATCCTATCCTCTATCCTATCCTATCCTCTATCCTATCCTATCGTTTATCCTATCCTCTATCCTATCCTATCCTCTATCCTATCCTATCCTCTATCCTATCCCATCCTCTATCCTATCCTATCCTCTGTCCTATCCTATCCTCTATGCTATCCTATCCTCTATCCTATCCTATCTTCTATCCTATCCTCTATCCTATCAAATCCCCTATCCTATCCTCTGTCCTATCCTATCCTCTATCCTATCCTATCCTCTATCCTATCCTATCCTCTATCCTATCCTATCTTCTATCCTATCCCATTCTCTATCCTATCAAATCCCCTATCCTATCCTCTGTCCTATCCTATCCTCTATCCTATCCTATCCTCTATCCTATCCTATCCTCTATCCTATCCTATCCTCTATCCTATCCTATCCTCTATCCTATCCTATCCTCTATCCTCTATTCTATCCAATCCTCTATCCTATCCTATCCTCTATCCTATCAAATCCCCTATCCTATCCTCTGTCCTATCCTGTCCTGTATCCTATCCTACCCTCTATCCTATCCTATCCTCTATCCCATCCTATCCTCTATCCTATCCTATCGTCTATCATATCCTCTATCCTATCCTATCCTCTATCCTATCCTATCCTCCATCCTATCCTATCCTCAATCCTATCCTTTCCTGTATCCTATCCAATCCTGTATCCTATCCTGTCCTCTATCCTATCCTATCCTCTATCCTATCGTATCCTCTATCCTATCCTATCGTCTATCCTGTCCTATCCTCTATCCTATCCTATCCTCTATCCTCTATCCTAACCTATCCTCTATCCTATCCTATCCTCTATCCTATCCTATCTTCTATCCTATCCTATCCTCTATCCCATCCTATCCCCTATCCGATCCTCTATCTTATACTATCACCTTTCCTCTATCATATCCTATCTTCTATCCTATCCTATCCTCTATCCTATCCTATCCTCTATCCTATCCTATCCTCTATCCTATCCTATCCTCTATCCTATCCTATCCTCTATCCTATCCTATCCTCTATCCTATCCTATCCTCTATCCTATCCTATCTTCTATCCTATCATATCCTCTATCCTATCCTATCCCCTATCCGATCCTCTATCTTATCCTATCATCTTTCCTCTATCATATCCTATCTTCTATCCTATCCTATCCTCTATCCTATCAAATCCGCTGTCCTATCCTCTATCCTATCCTATCATCTATCCTCTATCCTATCCAATCCTCTATCCTATCCTATCCTCTATCCTTTCCTATCCTCTATCCTATCCTATCCTCTTTCCTATCCTATCCTCTATCCTATCCTATCCTCTATCCTATCCTATCCTATCGTCTATCCTATCCTCTATCCTATCTTATCCTCTATCCTATCCTATCCTCTATCCTATCCTATCCTCTATCCTATCCTATCCTCTGTCCTATCCTATCCTCTATCCTATCCTATCCTCTATCCTATCCTATCTTCTATCCTATCCTCTATCCTATCAAATCCCCTATCCTATCCTCTATCCTATCCTATCATCTATCCTCTATCCTATCCATCCTCTATCCTATCTTATCCTCTATCCTTTCCTATCCTCTATCCTATCCTATCCTCTTTCCTATCCTATCCTCTATCCTATCCTATCCTCTATCCTATCCTATCGTCTATCCTATCCTCTATCCTATCCTATCCTCTATCCTATCCTATCTTCTATCCTATCATATCCTCTATCCTATCCTATCCCCTATCCGATAATCTATCTTATCCTATCATCTTTCCTCTATCATATCCTATCTTCTATCCTATCCTATCCTCTATCCTATCAAATCCGCTATCCTATCCTCTATCCTATCCTATCATCTATCCTCTATCCTATCCAATCCTCTATCCTATCCTATCCTCTATCCTTTCCTATCCTCTATCCTATCCTATCCTCTTTCCTATCCTATCCTCTATCCTATCCTATCCTCTATCCTATCCTATCGTCTATCCTATCCTCTATCCTATCTTATCCTCTATCCTATCCTATCCTCTATCCTATCCTATCCTCTATCCTATCCTATCCTCTGTCCTATCCTATCCTCTATCCTATCCTATCTCCTATCCTATCCTCTATCCTATCAAATCCCCCATCCTATCCTCCATCCTATCCTATCATCTTTCCTATCCTATCCTCTATCCTATCCTATCCTCTATCCTATCCTATCGTTTATCCTATCCTCTATCCTATCCTATCCTCTATCCTATCCTATCCTCTATCCTATCCCATCCTCTATCCTATCCTATCCTCTGTCCTATCCTATCCTCTATGCTATCCTATCCTCTATCCTATCCTATCTTCTATCCTATCCTCTATCCTATCAAATCCCCTATCCTATCCTCTGTCCTATCCTATCCTCTATCCTAGCCTATCCTCTATCCTATCCTATCCTCTATCCTATCCTATCTTCTATCCTATCCCATTCTCTATCCTATCAAATCCCCTATCCTATCCTCTGTCCTATCCTATCCTCTATCCTATCCTATCCTCTATCCTATCCTATCCTCTATCCTATCCTATCCTCTATCCTCTATTCTATCCAATCCTCTATCCTATCCTATCCTCTATCCTATCAAATCCCCTATCCTATCCTCTGTCCTATCCTGTCCTGTATCCTATCCTACCCTCTATCCTATCCTATCCTCTATCCCATCCTATCCTCTATCCTATCCTATCGTCTATCATATCCTCTATCCTATCCTATCCTCTATCCTATCCTATCCTCCATCCTATCCTATCCTCAATCCTATCCTTTCCTGTATCCTATCCAATCCTGTATCCTATCCTGTCCTCTATCCTATCCTATCCTCTATCCTATCGTATCCTCTATCCTATCCTATCGTCTATCCTGTCCTATCCTCTATCCTATCCTATCCTCTATCCTCTATCCTAACCTATCCTCTATCCTATCCTATCCTCTATCCTATCCTATCTTCTATCCTATCCTATCCTCTATCCCATCCTATCCCCTATCCGATCCTCTATCTTATACTATCACCTTTCCTCTATCATATCCTATCTTCTATCCTATCCTATCCTCTATCCTATCCTATCCTCTATCCTATCCTATCCTCTATCCTATCCTATCCTCTATCCTATCCTATCCTCTATCCTATCCTATCCTCTATCCTATCCTATCTTCTATCCTATCCTATCCTCTATCCTATCAAATCCCCTACCCTATCCTCTGTCCTATCCTATAATCTATCCTATCCTATCCTCTATCCTATCCTATCCTCTATCCTATCCTATCCTCTATCCTATCCTATCCTCTATCCTATCCTATCCTCTATCCTATCCTATCCTCTATCCTCTATCCTATCCTATCCTCTATCCTATCCTATCCTCTATCCTATCCTATCTTCTATCCTATCCTATCCTCTATCCTATACTATACCCTATCCGATCCTCTATCTTATCCTATCATCTATCCTCTATCCTATCCAATCCTCTATCCTATCCTATCCTCTATCCTATCCTATCCTCTATCCTATCCTATCGTCTATCCTATCCTCTATCCTATCTTATCCTCTATCCTATCCTATCCTCTATCCTATCCTATCCTCTATCCTATCCTATCCTCTGTCCTATCCTATCCTCTATCCTATCCTATCTCCTATCCTATCCTCTATCCTATCAAATCCCCCATCCTATCCTCCATCCTATCCTATCATCTTTCCTATCCTATCCTCTATCCTATCCTATCCTCTATCCTATCCTATCGTTTATCCTATCCTCTATCCTATCCTATCCTCTATCCTATCCTATCCTCTATCCTATCCCATCCTCTATCCTATCCTATCCTCTGTCCTATCCTATCCTCTATGCTATCCTATCCTCTATCCTATCCTATCCTCTATCCTATCCTATCGTCTATCCTATCCTCTATCCTATCTTATCCTCTATCCTATCCTATCCTCTATCCTATCCTATCCTCTATCCTATCCTATCCTCTGTCCTATCCTATCCTCTATCCTATCCTATCTCCTATCCTATCCTCTATCCTAGCCTATCCTCTATCCTATCCTATCCTCTATCCTATCCTATCTTCTATCCTATCCCATTCTCTATCCTATCAAATCCCCTATCCTATCCTCTGTCCTATCCTATCCTCTATCCTATCCTATCCTCTATCCTATCCTATCCTCTATCCTATCCTATCCTCTATCCTCTATTCTATCCAATCCTCTATCCTATCCTATCCTCTATCCTATCAAATCCCCTATCCTATCCTCTGTCCTATCCTGTCCTGTATCCTATCCTACCCTCTATCCTATCCTATCCTCTATCCCATCCTATCCTCTATCCTATCCTATCGTCTATCATATCCTCTATCCTATCCTATCCTCTATCCTATCCTATCCTCCATCCTATCCTATCCTCAATCCTATCCTTTCCTGTATCCTATCCAATCCTGTATCCTATCCTGTCCTCTATCCTATCCTATCCTCTATCCTATCGTATCCTCTATCCTATCCTATCGTCTATCCTGTCCTATCCTCTATCCTATCCTATCCTCTATCCTCTATCCTAACCTATCCTCTATCCTATCCTATCCTCTATCCTATCCTATCTTCTATCCTATCCTATCCTCTATCCCATCCTATCCCCTATCCGATCCTCTATCTTATACTATCACCTTTCCTCTATCATATCCTATCTTCTATCCTATCCTATCCTCTATCCTATCCTATCCTCTATCCTATCCTATCCTCTATCCTATCCTATCCTCTATCCTATCCTATCCTCTATCCTATCCTATCCTCTATCCTATCCTATCTTCTATCCTATCCTATCCTCTATCCTATCAAATCCCCTACCCTATCCTCTGTCCTATCCTATAATCTATCCTATCCTATCCTCTATCCTATCCTATCCTCTATCCTATCCTATCCTCTATCCTATCCTATCCTCTATCCTATCCTATCCTCTATCCTATCCTATCCTCTATCCTCTATCCTATCCTATCCTCTATCCTATCCTATCCTCTATCCTATCCTATCTTCTATCCTATCCTATCCTCTATCCTATACTATACCCTATCCGATCCTCTATCTTATCCTATCATCTATCCTCTATCCTATCCAATCCTCTATCCTATCCTATCCTCTATCCTATCACATCCCCTATCCTATCCTCTGTCCTATCCTATCCTCTATCCTATCGTAACCTCTATCCTATCCTATCCTCTATCCTATCCTATCCTCTATCCTATCCTATCCTATCCTCTATCCTATCAAATCCCCTATCCTATCCTCTGTCCTATCCTATCCTCTATCCTATCCTATACTCTATCCTATCCTATCCTCTATCCTCTATCTTCTATCCTATCCTATCCTCTATCCTATCCTACCCTCTATACTATCCTATCGTCTATCCTATCCTCTATCCTATCCTATACTCTATCCTATCCTATCCTCCATCCTATCCTATCCTCAATCCTATCCTTTCCTGTATCCTATCCAATCCTGTATCCTATCCTGTCCTCTATTCTATCCTATCCTCTATCCTATCCTGTCCTCTATCCTATCCTATCCTCTATCCTATCCTATGCTCTATCCTATCCTATCGTCTATCCTATCCTCTATCCTATCCTATCAAATCCCCTATCCTATCCTCTGTCCTATCCTATCCTCTATCCTATCCTATCCTCTATCCTATCCTATCCTCTGTCCTATCCTATCCTCTATCCTATCCTATCCTCTATCCTATCCTATCCTCTATCCTATCCTATCTTCTATCCTATCCCATCCTCTATCCTACCAAATCCCCTATCCTATCCTCTGTCCTATCCTATCCTCTATCCTATCCTATCCTCTATCCTATCCTATCCTCTATCCTATCCTATCCTCTATCCTCTATTCTATCCAATCCTCTATCCTATCCTATCCTCTATCCTATCAAATCCCCTATCCTATCCTCTGTCCTATGCTGTCCTGTATCCTATCCTACCCTCTATCCTATCCTATCCTCTATCCTATCCTATCCTCTATCCTATCCTATCGTCTATCATATCCTCTATCCTATCCTATCCTCTATCCTATCCTATCCTCCATCCTATCCTATCCTCAATCCTATCCTTTCCTGTATCCTATCCAATCCTGTTTCCTATCCTGTCCTCTATCCTATCCTATCCTCTATCCTATCGTATCCTCTATCCTATCCTATCGTCTATCCTGTCCTATCCTCTATCCTATCCTATCCTCTATCCTCTATCCTAACCTATCCTCTATCCTATCCTATCCTCTATCCTATCTTATCTTCTATCCTATCCTATCCTCTATCCCATCCTATCCCCTATCCGATCCTCTATCTTATACTATCATCTTTCCTCTATCATATCCTATCTTCTATCCTATCCTATCCTCTATCCTATCCTATCCTCTATCCTATCCTACCCTCTATCCTATCCTATCCTCTATCCTATCCTATCCTCTATCCTATCCTATCTTCTATCCTATCCTATCCTCTATCCTATCAAATCCCCTACCCTATCCTCTGTCCTATCCTATCCTCTATCCTATCCTATCCTCTATCCTATCCTATACTCTATCCTATCCTATCCTCTATCCTATCCTATCCTCTATCCTATCCTATCCTCTATCCAATATCTTATCCTATCCTCTATCCTATCCTATCCTATCTTCTATCCTATCCTATCCTCTATCCTATACTATACCCTATCCGATCCTCTATCTTATCCTATCATCTATCCTCAATCCTATCCAATCCTCTATCCTATCCTATCCTCTATCCTATCAAATCCCCTATCCTATCCTCTGTCCTATCCTATCCTCTATCCTATCGTAACCTCTATCCTATCCTATCCTCTATCCTATCCTATCCTCTATCCTATCCTATCCTCTATCCTATCCTATCCTATCCTGTATCCTATCAAATCCCCTATCCTATCCTCTGTCCTATCCTATCCTCTATCCTATCCTATACTCTATCCTATCCTATCCTCTATCCTCTATCCTCTATCCTCTATCCTATCCTATCCTCTATCCTATCCTACCCTCTATACTATCCTATCGTCTATCCTATCCTCTATCCTATCCTATACTCTATCCTATCCTATCCTCCATCCTATCCTATCCTCAATCCTATCCTTTCCTGTATCCTATCCAATCCTCCATCCTATCCTATCCTCTGTCCTATCCTATCCTCTATCCTATCCTATCCTCTATCCTATCCTATCCTCTATCCTCTATTCTATCCAATCCTCTATCCTATCCTATCCTCTATCCTATCAAATCCCCTATCCTATCCTCTGTCCTATCCTGTCCTGTATCCTATCCTACCCTCTATCCTATCCTATACTCTATCCTATCCTATCCTCTATCCTATCCTATCGTCTATCCTATCCTCTATCCTATCCTATCCTCTATCCTATCCTATCCTCCATCCTATCCTATCCTCAATCCTATCCTTTCCTGTATCCTATCCAATCCTGTATCCTATCCTGTCCTCTATCCTATCCTATCCTCTATCCTATCGTATCCTCTATCCTATCCTATCGTCTATCCTGTCCTATAGTCTATCCTATCCTATCCTCTATCCTCTATCCTAACCTATCCTCTATCCTATCCTATCCTCTATCCTATCCTATCTTCTATCCTATCCTATCCTCTATCCCATCCTATCCCCTATCCGATCCTCTATCTTATCCTATCATCTTTCCTCTATCATATCCTATCTTCTATCCTATCCTATCCTCTATCCTATCAAATCCCCTATCCTATCCTCTATCCTATGCTATCATCTATCCTCTATTCTATCCAATCCTCTGTCCTATCCTATCCTCTATCCTATCCTATCCTCTATCCTCTATCCTATCCTATCCTCTATCCTATCCTATCCTCTATCCTATCCTATCTTCTATCCTATCCTATCCTCTATCCTATCCTATACCCTATCCGATCCTCTATCTTATCCTATCATCTATCCTCTATCCTATCCAATCCTTTATCCTACCCTATCTTCGATCCTATCTTATCCTCTATCCTATGGTATCCTCTATCCTATCCTATCCTCTATCCTATCCTATCCTCTGTCCTATCCTATCCTCTATCCTATCCTATCGTCTATCCTATCCTCTATCCTATCCTATCCTCTATCCTATCCTATCCTCTATCCTATCCTATCCTCTATCCTATCCTATCCTCTGTCCTATCCTATCCTCTATCCTATCCTATCCTCTATCCTATCCTATCTTCTATCCTATCCTCTATCCTATCAAATCCCCTATCCTATCCTCTGTCCTATCCTATCCTCTATCCTATCCTATCCTATCCTCTATCCTATCCAATCCTCTATCCTATCCTATCCTCTATCCTATCCTATCCTCTATCCTATCCTATCTTCTATCCTATCATATCCTCTATCCTATCCTATCCCCTATCCGATCCTCTATCTTATCCTATCATCTTTCCTCTATCATATCCTATCTTCTATCCTATCCTATCCTCTATCCTATCAAATCCGCTGTCCTATCCTCTATCCTATCCTATCATCTATCCTCTATCCTATCCAATCCTCTATCCTATCCTATCCTCTATCCTTTCCTATCCTCTATCCTATCCTATCCTCTTTCCTATCCTATCCTCTATCCTATCCTATCCTCTATCCTATCCTATCGTCTATCCTATCCTCTATCCTATCTTATCCTCTATCCTATCCTATCCTCTATCCTATCCTATCCTCTATCCTATCCTATCCTCTGTCCTATCCTATCCTCTATCCTATCCTATCCTCTATCCTATCCTATCTTCTATCCTATCCTCTATCCTATCAAATCCCCTATCCTATCCTCTATCCTATCCTATCATCTATCCTCTATCCTATCCATCCTCTATCCTATCTTATCCTCTATCCTTTCCTATCCTCTATCCTATCCTATCCTCTTTCCTATCCTATCCTCTATCCTATCCTATCCTCTATCCTATCCTATCGTCTATCCTATCCTCTATCCTATCCTATCCTCTATCCTATCCTATCTTCTATCCTATCATATCCTCTATCCTATCCTATCCCCTATCCGATAATCTATCTTATCCTATCATCTTTCCTCTATCATATCCTATCTTCTATCCTATCCTATCCTCTATCCTATCAAATCCGCTATCCTATCCTCTATCCTATCCTATCATCTATCCTCTATCCTATCCAATCCTCTATCCTATCCTATCCTCTATCCTTTCCTATCCTCTATCCTATCCTATCCTCTTTCCTATCCTATCCTCTATCCTATCCTATCCTCTATCCTATCCTATCGTCTATCCTATCCTCTATCCTATCTTATCCTCTATCCTATCCTATCCTCTATCCTATCCTATCCTCTATCCTATCCTATCCTCTGTCCTATCCTATCCTCTATCCTATCCTATCTCCTATCCTATCCTCTATCCTATCAAATCCCCCATCCTATCCTCCATCCTATCCTATCATCTTTCCTATCCTATCCTCTATCCTATCCTATCCTCTATCCTATCCTATCGTTTATCCTATCCTCTATCCTATCCTATCCTCTATCCTATCCTATCCTCTATCCTATCCCATCCTCTATCCTATCCTATCCTCTGTCCTATCCTATCCTCTATGCTATCCTATCCTCTATCCTATCCTATCTTCTATCCTATCCTCTATCCTATCAAATCCCCTATCCTATCCTCTGTCCTATCCTATCCTCTATCCTATCCTATCCTCTATCCTATCCTATCCTCTATCCTATCCTATCCTCTATCCTATCCTATCCTCTATCCTCTATTCTATCCAATCCTCTATCCTATCCTATCCTCTATCCTATCAAATCC
This sequence comes from Halictus rubicundus, assembly GCF_050948215.1. Lineage (NCBI taxonomy): Eukaryota > Metazoa > Arthropoda > Insecta > Hymenoptera > Halictidae > Halictus > Halictus rubicundus. Next base: position 229,930 of record NW_027488779.1, read on the forward strand.
CCTATCCTATCCTCTGTCCTATCCTGTCCTGTATCCTATCCTACCCTCTATCCTATCCTATCCTCTATCCCATCCTATCCTCTATCCTATCCTATCGTCTATCATATCCTCTATCCTATCCTATCCTCTATCCTATCCTATCCTCCATCCTATCCTATCCTCAATCCTATCCAGTCCTGTATCCTATCCTGTCCTCTATCCTATCCTATCCTCTATCCTATCGTATCCTCTATCCTATCCTATCGTCTATCCTGTCCTATCCTCTATCCTATCCTATCCTCTATCCTCTATCCTAACCTATCCTCTATCCTATCCTATCCTCTATCCTATCCTATCTTCTATCCTATCCTATCCTCTATCCCATCCTATCCCCTATCCGATCCTCTATCTTATACTATCACCTTTCCTCTATCATATCCTATCTTCTATCCTATCCTATCCTCTATCCTATCCTATCCTCTATCCTATCCTATCCTCTATCCTATCCTATCCTCTATCCTATCCTATCCTCTATCCTATCCTATCTTCTATCCTATCCTATCCTCTATCCTATCAAATCCCCTACCCTATCCTCTGTCCTATCCTATAATCTATCCTATCCTATCCTCTATCCTATCCTATCCTCTATCCTATCCTATCCTCTATCCTATCCTATCCTCTATCCTATCCTATCCTCTATCCTCTATCCTATCCTATCCTCTATCCTATCCTATCCTCTATCCTATCCTATCTTCTATCCTATCCTATCCTCTATCCTATACTATACCCTATCCGATCCTCTATCTTATCCTATCATCTATCCTCTATCCTATCCAATCCTCTATCCTATCCTATCCTCTATCCTATCAAATCCCCTATCCTATCCTCTGTCCTATCCTATCCTCTATCCTATCGTAACCTCTATCCTATCCTATCCTCTATCCTATCCTATCCTCTATCCTATCCTATCCTATCCTCTATCCTATCAAATCCCCTATCCTATCCTCTGTCCTATCCTATCCTCTATCCTATCCTATACTCTATCCTATCCTATCCTCTATCCTCTATCTTCTATCCTATCCTATCCTCTATCCTATCCTACCCTCTATACTATCCTATCGTCTATCCTATCCTCTATCCTATCCTATACTCTATCCTATCCTATCCTCCATCCTATCCTATCCTCAATCCTATCCTTTCCTGTATCCTATCCAATCCTGTATCCTATCCTGTCCTCTATTCTATCCTATCCTCTATCCTATCCTGTCCTCTATCCTATCCTATCCTCTATCCTATCCTATGCTCTATCCTATCCTATCGTCTATCCTATCCTCTATCCTATCCTATCAAATCCCCTATCCTATCCTCTGTCCTATCCTATCCTCTATCCTATCCTATCCTCTATCCTATCCTATCCTCTATCCTATCCTATCCTCTGTCCTATCCTATCCTCTATCCTATCCTATCCTCTATCCTATCCTATCTTCTATCCTATCCCATTCTCTATCCTATCAAATCCCCTATCCTATCCTCTGTCCTATCCTATCCTCTATCCTATCCTATCCTCTATCCTATCCTATCCTCTATCCTATCCTATCCTCTATCCTCTATTCTATCCAATCCTCTATCCTATCCTATCCTCTATCCTATCAAATCCCCTATCCTATCCTCTGTCCTATCCTGTCCTGTATCCTATCCTACCCTCTATCCTATCCTATCCTCTATCCCATCCTATCCTCTATCCTATCCTATCGTCTATCATATCCTCTATCCTATCCTATCCTCTATCCTATCCTATCCTCCATCCTATCCTATCCTCAATCCTATCCTTTCCTGTATCCTATCCAATCCTGTATCCTATCCTGTCCTCTATCCTATCCTATCCTCTATCCTATCGTATCCTCTATCCTATCCTATCGTCTATCCTGTCCTATCCTCTATCCTATCCTATCCTCTATCCTCTATCCTAACCTATCCTCTATCCTATCCTATCCTCTATCCTATCCTATCTTCTATCCTATCCTATCCTCTATCCCATCCTATCCCCTATCCGATCCTCTATCTTATACTATCACCTTTCCTCTATCATATCCTATCTTCTATCCTATCCTATCCTCTATCCTATCCTATCCTCTATCCTATCCTATCCTCTATCCTATCCTATCCTCTATCCTATCCTATCCTCTATCCTATCCTATCTTCTATCCTATCCTATCCTCTATCCTATCAAATCCCCTACCCTATCCTCTGTCCTATCCTATAATCTATCCTATCCTATCCTCTATCCTATCCTATCCTCTATCCTATCCTATCCTCTATCCTATCCTATCCTCTATCCTATCCTATCCTCTATCCTCTATCCTATCCTATCCTCTATCCTATCCTATCCTCTATCCTATCCTATCTTCTATCCTATCCTATCCTCTATCCTATACTATACCCTATCCGATCCTCTATCTTATCCTATCATCTATCCTCTATCCTATCCAATCCTCTATCCTATCCTATCCTCTATCCTATCAAATCCCCTATCCTATCCTCTGTCCTATCCTATCCTCTATCCTATCGTAACCTCTATCCTATCCTATCCTCTATCCTATCCTATCCTCTATCCTATCCTATCCTATCCTCTATCCTATCAAATCCCCTATCCTATCCTCTGTCCTATCCTATCCTCTATCCTATCCTATACTCTATCCTATCCTATCCTCTATCCTCTATCTTCTATCCTATCCTATCCTCTATCCTATCCTACCCTCTATACTATCCTATCGTCTATCCTATCCTCTATCCTATCCTATACTCTATCCTATCCTATCCTCCATCCTATCCTATCCTCAATCCTATCCTTTCCTGTATCCTATCCAATCCTGTATCCTATCCTGTCCTCTATTCTATCCTATCCTCTATCCTATCCTGTCCTCTATCCTATCCTATCCTCTATCCTATCCTATGCTCTATCCTATCCTATCGTCTATCCTATCCTCTATCCTATCCTATCAAATCCCCTATCCTATCCTCTGTCCTATCCTATCCTCTATCCTATCCTATCCTCTATCCTATCCTATCCTCTATCCTATCCTATCCTCTGTCCTATCCTATCCTCTATCCTATCCTATCCTCTATCCTATCCTATCTTCTATCCTATCCTCTATCCTATCAAATCCCCTATCCTATCCTCTGTCCTATCCTATCCTCTATCCTATCCTATCCTCTATCCTATCCTATCCTCTGTCCTATCCTATCCTCTATCCTATCCTATCCTCTATCCTATCCTATCCTCTATCCTATCCTATCTTCTATCCTATCCCATCCTCTATCCTATCAAATCCCCTATCCTATCCTCTGTCCTATCCTATCCTCTATCCTATCCTATCCTCTATCCTATCCTATCCTCTATCCTATCCTATCCTCTATCCTCTATTCTATCCAATCCTCTATCCTATCCTCTATCCTATCAAATCCCCTATCCTATCCTCTGTCCTATCCTGTCCTGTATCCTATCCTACCCTCTATCCTATCCTATCCTCTATCCTATCCTATCCTCTATCCTATCCTATCGTCTATCATATCCTCTATCCTATCCTATCCTCTATCCTATCCTATCCTCCATCCTATCCTATCCTCAATCCTATCCTTTCCTGTATCCTATCCAATCCTGTTTCCTATCCTGTCCTCTATCCTATCCTATCCTCTATCCTATCGTATCCTCTATCCTATCCTATCGTCTATCCTGTCCTATCCTCTATCCTATCCTATCCTCTATCCTCTATCCTAACCTATCCTCTATCCTATCCTATCCTCTATCCTATCCTATCTTCTATCCTATCCTATCCTCTATCCCATCCTATCCCCTATCCGATCCTCTATCTTATACTATCATCTTTCCTCTATCATATCCTATCTTCTATCCTATCCTATCCTCTATCCTATCCTATCCTCTATCCTATCCTATCCTCTATCCTATCCTATCCTCTATCCTATCCTATCCTCTATCCTATCCTATCTTCTATCCTATCCTATCCTCTATCCTATCAAATCCCCTACCCTATCCTCTGTCCTATCCTATCCTCTATCCTATCCTATCCTCTATCCTATCCTATCCTCTATCCTATCCTATCCTCTATCCTATCCTATCCTCTATCCTATCCTATCCTCTATCCTATCCTATCCTCTATCCAATATCCTATCCTATCCTCTATCCTATCCTATCCTATCTTCTATCCTATCCTATCCTCTATCCTATACTATACCCTATCCGATCCTCTATCTTATCCTATCATCTATCCTCTATCCTATCCAATCCTCTATCCTATCCTATCCTCTATCCTATCAAATCCCCTATCCTATCCTCTGTCCTATCCTATCCTCTATCCTATCGTAACCTCTATCCTATCCTATCCTCTATCCTATCCTATCCTCTATCCTATCCTATCCTCTATCCTATCCTATCCTATCCTGTATCCTACCAAATCCCCTATCCTATCCTCTGTCCTATCCTATCCTCTATCCTATCCTATACTCTATCCTATCCTATCCTCTATCCTCTATCCTCTATCCTCTATCCTATCCTATCCTCTATCCTATCCTACCCTCTATACTATCCTATCGTCTATCCTATCCTCTATCCTATCCTATACTCTATCCTATCCTATCCTCCATCCTATCCTATCCTCAATCCTATCCTTTCCTGTATCCTATCCAATCCTGTATCCTATCCTGTCCTCTATTCTATCCTATCTTCTATCCTATCCTATCCTCTATCCTATCCTATCCTCTGTCCTATCCTATCCTCTATCCTATCCTATCCTCTATCCTATCCTATCTTCTATCCTATCCTCTATCCTATCAAATCCCCTATCCTATCCTCTGTCCTATCCTATCCTCTATCCTATCCTGTCCTCTATCCTATCCTATCCTCTATCCTATCCTATCTTCTATCCTATCCCATCCTCTATCCTATCCTATCGTCTATCCTATCCTCTATCCTATCCTATCCTCTATCCTATCCTATCCTCCATCCTATCCTATCCTCTGTCCTATCCTATCCTCTATCCTATCCTATCCTCTATCCTATCCTATCCTCTATCCTCTATTCTATCCAATCCTCTATCCTATCCTATCCTCTATCCTATCAAATCCCCTATCCTATCCTCTGTCCTATCCTGTCCTGTATCCTATCCTACCCTCTATCCTATCCTATACTCTATCCTATCCTATCCTCTATCCTATCCTATCGTCTATCCTATCCTCTATCCTATCCTATCCTCTATCCTATCCTATCCTCCATCCTATCCTATCCTCAATCCTATCCTTTCCTGTATCCTATCCAATCCTGTATCCTATCCTGTCCTCTATCCTATCCTATCCTCTATCCTATCGTATCCTCTATCCTATCGTATCCTCTATCCTATCCTATCGTCTATCCTGTCCTATAGTCTATCCTATCCTATCCTCTATCCTCTATCCTAACCTATCCTCTATCCTATCCTATCCTCTATCCTATCCTATCTTCTATCCTATCCTATCCTCTATCCCATCCTATCCCCTATCCGATCCTCTATCTTATCCTATCATCTTTCCTCTATCATATCCTATCTTCTATCCTATCCTATCCTCTATCCTATCAAATCCCCTATCCTATCCTCTATCCTATGCTATCATCTATCCTCTATTCTATCCAATCCTCTGTCCTATCCTATCCTCTATCCTATCCTATCCTCTATCCTATCCTATCCTCTATCCTATCCTATCCTCTATCCTATCCTATCCTCTATCCTCTTTCCTATCCTATCCTCTATCCTATCCTATCCTCTATCCTATCCTATCTTCTATCCTATCCTATCCTCTATCCTATCCTATACCCTATCCGATCCTCTATCTTATCCTATCATCTATCCTCTATCCTATCCAATCCTCTATCCTATCCTATCTTCTATCCTATCTTATCCTCTATCCTATGGTATCCTCTATCCTATCCTATCCTCTATCCTATCCTATCTTCTATCCTATCCTCTATCCTATCAAATCCCCTATCCTATCCTCTGTCCTATCCTATCCTCTATCCTATCCTGTCCTCTATCCTATCCTATCCTCTATCCTATCCTATCTTCTATCCTATCCCATCCTCTATCCTATCCTATCGTCTATCCTATCCTCTATCCTATCCTATCCTCTATCCTATCCTATCCTCCATCCTATCCTATCCTCTGTCCTATCCTATCCTCTATCCTATCCTATCCTCTATCCTATCCTATCCTCTATCCTCTATTCTATCCAATCCTCTATCCTATCCTATCCTCTATCCTATCAAATCCCCTATCCTATCCTCTGTCCTATCCTGTCCTGTATCCTATCCTACCCTCTATCCTATCCTATACTCTATCCTATCCTATCCTCTATCCTATCCTATCGTCTATCCTATCCTCTATCCTATCCTATCCTCTATCCTATCCTATCCTCCATCCTATCCTATCCTCAATCCTATCCTTTCCTGTATCCTATCCAATCCTGTATCCTATCCTGTCCTCTATCCTATCCTATCCTCTATCCTATCGTATCCTCTATCCTATCGTATCCTCTATCCTATCCTATCGTCTATCCTGTCCTATAGTCTATCCTATCCTATCCTCTATCCTCTATCCTAACCTATCCTCTATCCTATCCTATCCTCTATCCTATCCTATCTTCTATCCTATCCTATCCTCTATCCCATCCTATCCCCTATCCGATCCTCTATCTTATCCTATCATCTTTCCTCTATCATATCCTATCTTCTATCCTATCCTATCCTCTATCCTATCAAATCCCCTATCCTATCCTCTATCCTATGCTATCATCTATCCTCTATTCTATCCAATCCTCTGTCCTATCCTATCCTCTATCCTATCCTATCCTCTATCCTATCCTATCCTCTATCCTATCCTATCCTCTATCCTATCCTATCCTCTATCCTCTTTCCTATCCTATCCTCTATCCTATCCTATCCTCTATCCTATCCTATCTTCTATCCTATCCTATCCTCTATCCTATCCTATACCCTATCCGATCCTCTATCTTATCCTATCATCTATCCTCTATCCTATCCAATCCTCTATCCTATCCTATCTTCTATCCTATCTTATCCTCTATCCTATGGTATCCTCTATCCTATCCTATCCTCTATCCTATCCTATCCTCTGTCCTATCCTATCCTCTATCCTATCCTATCGTCTATCCTATCCTCTATCCTATCCTATCCTCTATCCTATCCTATCCTCTATCCTATCCTATCCTCTGTCCTATCCTATCCTCTATCCTATCCTATCCTCTATCCTATCCTATCTTCTATCCTATCCTCTATCCTATCAAATCCCCTATCCTATCCTCTGTCCTATCCTATCCTCTATCCTATCCTATCCTCTATCCTATCCTATCCTCTATCCTATCCTATCCTCTATCCTATCCTATCCTCTATCCTATCCTCTATCCTATCCTATCCTCTATCCTCTATTCTATCCAAACCTCTTTCCTATCCTATCCTCTATCCTATCCAATCCCCTATCCTATCCTCTATCCTATCCTATCCTCTATCCTATCCTATCCTCTATCCTATCCTATCCTATCCTCTATCCTATCAAATCCCCTATCCTATCCTCTGTCCTATCCTATCCTCTATCCTATCCTATACTCTATCCTATCCTATCCTCTATCCTCTATCTTCTATCCTATCCTATCCTCTATCCTATCCTACCCTCTATACTATCCTATCGTCTATCCTATCCTCTATCCTATCCTATACTCTATCCTATCCTATCCTCCATCCTATCCTATCCTCAATCCTATCCTTTCCTGTATCCTATCCAATCCTGTATCCTATCCTGTCCTCTATTCTATCCTATCCTCTATCCTATCCTGTCCTCTATCCTATCCTATCCTCTATCCTATCCTATGCTCTATCCTATCCTATCGTCTATCCTATCCTCTATCCTATCCTATCAAATCCCCTATCCTATCCTCTGTCCTATCCTATCCTCTATCCTATCCTATCCTCTATCCTATCCTATCCTCTATCCTATCCTATCCTCTGTCCTATCCTATCCTCTATCCTATCCTATCCTCTATCCTATCCTATCTTCTATCCTATCCTCTATCCTATCAAATCCCCTATCCTATCCTCTGTCCTATCCTATCCTCTATCCTATCCTATCCTCTATCCTATCCTATCCTCTGTCCTATCCTATCCTCTATCCTATCCTATCCTCTATCCTATCCTATCCTCTATCCTATCCTATCTTCTATCCTATCCCATCCTCTATCCTATCAAATCCCCTATCCTATCCTCTGTCCTATCCTATCCTCTATCCTATCCTATCCTCTATCCTATCCTATCCTCTATCCTATCCTATCCTCTATCCTCTATTCTATCCAATCCTCTATCCTATCCTCTATCCTATCAAATCCCCTATCCTATCCTCTGTCCTATCCTGTCCTGTATCCTATCCTACCCTCTATCCTATCCTATCCTCTATCCTATCCTATCCTCTATCCTATCCTATCGTCTATCATATCCTCTATCCTATCCTATCCTCTATCCTATCCTATCCTCCATCCTATCCTATCCTCAATCCTATCCTTTCCTGTATCCTATCCAATCCTGTTTCCTATCCTGTCCTCTATCCTATCCTATCCTCTATCCTATCGTATCCTCTATCCTATCCTATCGTCTATCCTGTCCTATCCTCTATCCTATCCTATCCTCTATCCTCTATCCTAACCTATCCTCTATCCTATCCTATCCTCTATCCTATCCTATCTTCTATCCTATCCTATCCTCTATCCCATCCTATCCCCTATCCGATCCTCTATCTTATACTATCATCTTTCCTCTATCATATCCTATCTTCTATCCTATCCTATCCTCTATCCTATCCTATCCTCTATCCTATCCTATCCTCTATCCTATCCTATCCTCTATCCTATCCTATCCTCTATCCTATCCTATCTTCTATCCTATCCTATCCTCTATCCTATCAAATCCCCTACCCTATCCTCTGTCCTATCCTATCCTCTATCCTATCCTATCCTCTATCCTATCCTATCCTCTATCCTATCCTATCCTCTATCCTATCCTATCCTCTATCCTATCCTATCCTCTATCCTATCCTATCCTCTATCCAATATCCTATCCTATCCTCTATCCTATCCTATCCTATCTTCTATCCTATCCTATCCTCTATCCTATACTATACCCTATCCGATCCTCTATCTTATCCTATCATCTATCCTCTATCCTATCCAATCCTCTATCCTATCCTATCCTCTATCCTATCAAATCCCCTATCCTATCCTCTGTCCTATCCTATCCTCTATCCTATCGTAACCTCTATCCTATCCTATCCTCTATCCTATCCTATCCTCTATCCTATCCTATCCTCTATCCTATCCTATCCTATCCTGTATCCTACCAAATCCCCTATCCTATCCTCTGTCCTATCCTATCCTCTATCCTATCCTATACTCTATCCTATCCTATCCTCTATCCTCTATCCTCTATCCTCTATCCTATCCTATCCTCTATCCTATCCTACCCTCTATACTATCCTATCGTCTATCCTATCCTCTATCCTATCCTATACTCTATCCTATCCTATCCTCCATCCTATCCTATCCTCAATCCTATCCTTTCCTGTATCCTATCCAATCCTGTATCCTATCCTGTCCTCTATTCTATCCTATCTTCTATCCTATCCTATCCTCTATCCTATCCTATCCTCTGTCCTATCCTATCCTCTATCCTATCCTATCCTCTATCCTATCCTATCTTCTATCCTATCCTCTATCCTATCAAATCCCCTATCCTATCCTCTGTCCTATCCTATCCTCTATCCTATCCTGTCCTCTATCCTATCCTATCCTCTATCCTATCCTATCTTCTATCCTATCCCATCCTCTATCCTATCCTATCGTCTATCCTATCCTCTATCCTATCCTATCCTCTATCCTATCCTATCCTCCATCCTATCCTATCCTCTGTCCTATCCTATCCTCTATCCTATCCTATCCTCTATCCTATCCTATCCTCTATCCTCTATTCTATCCAATCCTCTATCCTATCCTATCCTCTATCCTATCAAATCCCCTATCCTATCCTCTGTCCTATCCTGTCCTGTATCCTATCCTACCCTCTATCCTATCCTATACTCTATCCTATCCTATCCTCTATCCTATCCTATCGTCTATCCTATCCTCTATCCTATCCTATCCTCTATCCTATCCTATCCTCCATCCTATCCTATCCTCAATCCTATCCTTTCCTGTATCCTATCCAATCCTGTATCCTATCCTGTCCTCTATCCTATCCTATCCTCTATCCTATCGTATCCTCTATCCTATCGTATCCTCTATCCTATCCTATCGTCTATCCTGTCCTATAGTCTATCCTATCCTATCCTCTATCCTCTATCCTAACCTATCCTCTATCCTATCCTATCCTCTATCCTATCCTATCTTCTATCCTATCCTATCCTCTATCCCATCCTATCCCCTATCCGATCCTCTATCTTATCCTATCATCTTTCCTCTATCATATCCTATCTTCTATCCTATCCTATCCTCTATCCTATCAAATCCCCTATCCTATCCTCTATCCTATGCTATCATCTATCCTCTATTCTATCCAATCCTCTGTCCTATCCTATCCTCTATCCTATCCTATCCTCTATCCTATCCTATCCTCTATCCTATCCTATCCTCTATCCTATCCTATCCTCTATCCTCTTTCCTATCCTATCCTCTATCCTATCCTATCCTCTATCCTATCCTATCTTCTATCCTATCCTATCCTCTATCCTATCCTATACCCTATCCGATCCTCTATCTTATCCTATCATCTATCCTCTATCCTATCCAATCCTCTATCCTATCCTATCTTCTATCCTATCTTATCCTCTATCCTATGGTATCCTCTATCCTATCCTATCCTCTATCCTATCCTATCCTCTGTCCTATCCTATCCTCTATCCTATCCTATCGTCTATCCTATCCTCTATCCTATCCTATCCTCTATCCTATCCTATCCTCTATCCTATCCTATCCTCTGTCCTATCCTATCCTCTATCCTATCCTATCCTCTATCCTATCCTATCTTCTATCCTATCCTCTATCCTATCAAATCCCCTATCCTATCCTCTGTCCTATCCTATCCTCTATCCTATCCTATCCTCTATCCTATCCTATCCTCTATCCTATCCTATCCTCTATCCTATCCTATCCTCTATCCTATCCTCTATCCTATCCTATCCTCTATCCTCTATTCTATCCAAACCTCTTTCCTATCCTATCCTCTATCCTATCCAATCCCCTATCCTATCCTCTGTCCTATCCTGTCCTGTATCCTATCCTACCCTCTATCCTATCCTATCCTCTATCCTATCCTATCCTCTATCCTATCCTATCGTCTATCCTATCCTCTATCCTATCCTATCCTCTATCCTATCCTATCTTCTATCCTATCATATCCTCTATCCTATCCTATCCCCTATCCGATACTCTATCTTATCCTATCATCTTTCCTCTATCATATCCTATCTTCTATCCTATCCTATCCTCTATCCTATCAAAACCCCAACCCTATCCTCTGTCCTATCCTATCCTCTATCCTATCCTATCCTCTATCCTATCCTATCCTCTATCCTCTATCCTATCCTATCCTCTATCCTATCCTATCCTCTATCCTATCCTATCCTCTATCCTATCCTATCCTCTATCCTATCCTATCCTCTATCCTATCCTATCCTCTATCCTATCAAAACCCCAACCCTATCCTCTGTCCTATCCTATCCTCTATCCTATCCTATCCTCTATCCTATCCTATCCTCTATCCTCTATCCTATCCTATCCTATCCTCTATCCTATCCTCTATCCTATCCTCTATCCTATCCTATCCTCCATCCTATCCTATCCTCAATCCTATCCTTTCCTGCATCCTATCCAATCCTGTATCCTATCCTGTCCTCTATCCTATCCTATCCTCTATCCTATCCTATGCTCTATCCTATCCTATCGTCTATCCTATCCTCTATCCTATCCTATCCTCTATCCTATCCTATCCTCTATCCTATCCTATCTTCTATCCTATCCTATCCTCTATCCTCTATCCTATCCTATCTTCTATCCTATCCTATCCTCTATCCTATCCTATCCTTTATCCTATCCTATCCTCTATCCTATCCTATCCTCTATCCAATCCTCTATCCTATCCTATCCTCTATCCTATCCTATCTTCTATTCTATCCTATCCTCTATCCTATCCTATCCTCTATCCTATCAAAACCCCAACCCTACCCTCTATCCTATCCTATCCTCTATCCTATCCTATCGTCTATCCTATCCTCTATCCTATCCTATCCTCTATCCTATCCTATCCTCCATCCTATCCTATCCTCAATCCTATCCTTTCCTGTATCCTATCCAATCCTGTATCCTATCCTGTCCTCTATCCTATCCTATCCTCTATCCTATCCTATCCTCTATCCTAACCTCTATCCTATCCTATCCTCTATCCTATCCTATCCTCTATCCTAACCTCTATCCTATCCTATCCTCTATCGTATCCTATCCTCCATCCTATCCTATCCTCAATCCTATCCTTCCCTGTATCCTATCCAATCCTGTATCCTATCCTGTCCTCTATCCTATCCTATCCTCTATCCTATCCTATCCTCTATCCTATCCTATCTTCTATCCTATCCTATCCTCTATCCTATCAAATCCACTATCCTATCCTCTATCCTATCCTATCATCTATCCTCTATCCTATCCAATCCTCTATCCTATCCTATCCTCTATCCTATCAATCCCCTATCCTATCCTCTGTCCTATCCTATCCTCTATCCTATCCTATCCTCTATCCTATCCTATCCTCTACCCTATCAAATCCCCTATCCTATCCTCTGTCCTATCCTATCCTCTATCCTATCCTATCCTCTATCCTCTATCCTATCCTATCCTCTATCCTATCCTATCCTCTATCCTATCCTATCCTCTATCCTAACCTCTATCCTATCCTATCCTCTATCCTATCCTATCCTCCATCCTATCCTATCCTCAATCCTATCCTTCCCTGTATCCTATCCAATCCTGTATCCTATCCTGTCCTCTATCCTATCCTATCCTCTATCCTATCCTATCCTATATCCTATCCTATCTTCTATCCTATCCTATCCTCTATCCTATCAAGTCCACTATCCTATCCTCTATCCTATCCTATCATCTATCCTCTATCCTATCCAATCCTCTATCCTATCCTATCCTCTATCCTATCAATCCCCTATCCTATCCTCTGTCCTATCCTATCCTCTATCCTATCCTATCCTCTATCCTATCCTATCCTCTACCCTATCAAATCCCCTATCCTATCCTCTGTCCTATCCTATCCTCTATCCTATCCTATCCTCTATCCTATCCTATCCTCTATCCTATCCTATCCTCTATCCTCTATCCTATCCTATCCTCTATCCTATCCTATCCTCTATCCTATCCTATCCTCTATCCTATCCTATCCTCTATCCTATCCTATCCTCTATCCTATCCTATCCTCTATCCTATCCTCTATCCTATCCTATCCTCTATCCTATCCTCTATCCTATCCTCTATCCTATCCTCTATCCTATCCTCTATCCTATCTTCTATCCTATCCTCTATCCTATCCTCTATCCTATCCTCTATCCTATCCTCTATCCTATCCTATCCTCTATCCTATCCTATCTTCTATCCTATCCTATCCTCTATCCTATCCTATCCTCTATCCTATCAAAACCCCAACCCTATCCTCTGTCCTATCCTATCCTCTATCCTATCCTATCCTCTATCCTATCCTATCCTCTATCCTCTATCCTATCCTATCCTCTATCCTATCCTATCCTCTATCCTATCCTATCCTCTATCCTATCCTATCCTCTATCCTATCCTATCCTCTATCCTATCCTATCCTCTATCCTATCCTCTATCCTATCCTCTATCCTATCCTCTATCCTATCCTATCCTCTATCCTATCCTATCCTCCATCCTATCCTATCCTCAATCCTATCCTTTCCTGTATCCTATCCAATCCTGTATCGTATCCTATCCTCTATCCTATCCTCTCCTCTTTCCTATCCTATCCTCTATCCTATCCTATCCTCTATCCTATCCTATCCTCTATCCTATCCTATCCCCTATCCGATCCTCTACCTTATCCTATCATCTTTCCTCTATCATATCCTATCTTCTATCCTATCCTATCCTCTATCCTATCAAATCCCCTATCCTATCCTGTATCCTATCCTATCATCTATCCTCTATTCTATCCAATCCTCTATCCTATCCTTTCCTCTATCCTATCCTATCTTCTATCCTATCCTATCCTCTATCCTATCCTATCCTCTATCCTATCCTATCCTCTATCCAATCCTCTATCCTATCCTATCCTCTATCCTATCCTATCCTCTATCCTATCCTATCTTCTATCCTATCATATCCTCTATCCTATCCTATCCCCTATCCGATACTCTATCTTATCCTATCATCTTTCCTCTATCATATCCTATCTTCTATCCTATCCTATCCTCTATCCTATCAAATGCCCTATCCTATCCTCTATCCTATCCTATCCTCTATCCTATCCTATCCTCTATCCTATCCTATCCTCTATCCTATCCTATCCTCTATCCTATCCTATCCTCTATCCTATCCTATCCTCTATCCTATCCTATCCTCTATCCTATCCTATCCTCTATCCTATCCTATCCTCTATCCTATCCTATCAAATCCCCTATCCTATCCTCTGTCCTATCCTATCCTCTATCCTTTCCTATCCTCTATCCTATCCTATCCTCTTTCCTATCCTATCCTCTATCCTATCCTATCCTCTATCCTATCCTATCCTCTATCCTATCCTATCCCCTATCCGATCCTCTACCTTATCCTATCATATTTCCTCTATCATATCCTATCTTCTATCCTATCCTATCCTCTATTATATCAAATCCCCTATCCTATCCTCTATCCTATCCTATCATCTATCCTCTATTCTATCCAATCCTCTATCCTATCCTATCCTCTATCCTATCCTATCTTCTATCCTATCCTATCCTCTATCCTATCCTATCCTCTATCCTATCCTATCCTCTATCCAATCCTCTATCCTATCCTATCCTCTATCCTATCCTATCCTCTATCCTATCCTATCCTCTATCCTATCCTATCTTCTATCCTATCATATCCTCTATCCTATCCTATCCCCTATCCGATCCTCTATCTTATCCTATCATCTTTCCTCTATCATATCCTATCTTCTATCCTATCCTATCCTCTATCCTATCAAATCCCCTATCCTATCCTCTATCCTATCCTATCATCTATCCTCTATCCTACCCTATCCTCTTTCCTATCCTATCCTCTATCCTATCCTATCCTCTATCCTATCCTATCCTCTATCCTATCCTATCCCCTATCCGATCCTCTATCTTATCCTATCATCTTTCCTCTATCATATCCTATCTTCTATCCTATCCTATCCTCTATCCTATCAAATCCCCTATCCTATCCTCTATCCTATCCTATCATCTATCCTCTATCCTACCCTATCCTCTTTCCTATCCTATCCTCTATCCTATCCTATCCTCTATCCTATCCTATCCTATCCTCTATCCTATCCTATCCCCTATCCGATCCTCTATCTTATCCTATCATCTTTCCTCTATCATATCCTATCTTCTATCCTATCCTATCCTCTATCCTATCAAATCCCCTATCCTATCCTCTATCCTATCCTATCATCTATCCTCTATCCTATCCTATCCTCTATCCTATCCTATCTTCTATCCTATCCTATCCTCTATCCTATCCTATCCTCTATCCTATCCTATCCTCTATCCAATCCTCTATCCTATCCTATCCTCTATCCTATCCTATCCTCTATCCTATCCTATCTTCTATCCTATCCTATCCTCTATCCTATCAAATCCCCTACCCTATCCTCTGTCCTATCCTATCCTCTATACTATCCTACCCTCTATCCTATCCTATCCTCTATCCTATCCTATCCTCTATCCTATCCTATCGTCTATCCTATCCTCTATCCTATCCTATCCTCTATCCTATCCTATCCTCCATCCTATCCTATCCTCAATCCTATCCTTTCCTGTATCCTATCCAATCCTGTATCCTATCCTGTCCTCTATCCTATCCTATCCTCTATCCTATCGTATCCTCTATCCTATCCTATCGTCTATCCTGTCCTCTATCCTATCCAATCCTCTATCCTATCCTATCCTCTATCCTATCATATCCTCTATCCTATCCTATCCTCTATCCTATCCTATCCTCTATCCTATCCTATCCTCTATCCTATCCTATCCTCTATCCTATCCTATCCTCTATCCTATCGTATCCTCTATCCTATCCTATCGTCTATCCTGTCCTCTATCCTATCCAATCCTCTATCCTATCCTATTCTCTATCCTATCATATCCTCTATCCTATAATATCCTCTATCCTATCCTATCCTCTATCCAATCCTCTATCCTATCCTATCCTCTATCCTATCCTATCCTCTATCCTCTATCCTCTATCCTCTATCCTATCCTATCCTCTATCCTATCTACCCTCTATACTATCCTATCGTCTATCCTATCCTCTATCCTATCCTATACTCTATCCTATCCTATCCTCTATCCTATCCTATGCTCTATCCTATCCTATCGTCTATCCTATCCTCTATCCTATCCTATCAAATCCCCTATCCTATCCTCTGTCCTATCCTATCCTCTATCCTTCCCTATCCTCTATCCTACCCTATCCTCTTTCCTATCCTATCCTCTATCCTATCCTATCCTCTATCCTAACCTCTATCCTATCCTATCCTCTATCCTATCCTATCCTCTATCCTCTATCCTATCCTATCCTCTATCCTATCCTATCCTATCCTCTATCCTATCCTATCCTCTATCCTATCCTATCCTCTATCCAATCCTCTATCCTATCCTATCCTCTATCCTATCCTATCCTCTATCCTATCCTATCTTCTATCCTATCATATCCTCTATCCTATCCTATCCCCTATCCGATACTCTATCTTATCCTATCATCTTTCCTCTATCATATCCTATCTTCTATCCTATCCTATCCTCTATCCTATCAAATGCCCTATCCTATCCTCTATCCTATCCTATCCTCTATCCTATCCTATCCTCTATCCTATCCTATCCTCTATCCTATCCTATCCTCTATCCTATCCTATCCTCTATCCTATCCTATCCTCTATCCTATCCTATCCTCTATCCTATCCTATCCTCTATCCTATCCTATCAAATCCCCTATCCTATCCTCTGTCCTATCCTATCCTCTATCCTTTCCTATCCTCTATCCTATCCTATCCTCTTTCCTATCCTATCCTCTATCCTATCCTATCCTCTATCCTATCCTATCCTCTATCCTATCCTATCCCCTATCCGATCCTCTACCTTATCCTATCATATTTCCTCTATCATATCCTATCTTCTATCCTATCCTATCCTCTATTATATCAAATCCCCTATCCTATCCTCTATCCTATCCTATCATCTATCCTCTATTCTATCCAATCCTCTATCCTATCCTATCCTCTATCCTATCCTATCTTCTATCCTATCCTATCCTCTATCCTATCCTATCCTCTATCCTATCCTATCCTCTATCCAATCCTCTATCCTATCCTATCCTCTATCCTATCCTATCCTCTATCCTATCCTATCCTCTATCCTATCCTATCTTCTATCCTATCATATCCTCTATCCTATCCTATCCCCTATCCGATCCTCTATCTTATCCTATCATCTTTCCTCTATCATATCCTATCTTCTATCCTATCCTATCCTCTATCCTATCAAATCCCCTATCCTATCCTCTATCCTATCCTATCATCTATCCTCTATCCTACCCTATCCTCTTTCCTATCCTATCCTCTATCCTATCCTATCCTCTATCCTATCCTATCCTCTATCCTATCCTATCCTCTATCCTATCCTATCTTCTATCCTATCCTATCCTCTATCCTATCCCATCCTCTATCCTATCCTATCCTCTATCCAATCCTCTATCCTATCCTATCCTCTATCCTATCCTATCCTCTATCCTATCCTATCTTCTATCCTATAATATCCTCTATCCTATCCTATCCTCTATCCAATCCTCTATCCTATCCTATCCTCTATCCTATCCTATCCTATCTTCTATCCTATCCTATCCTGTATCCTATCAAATTCCCTATCCTATACTCTACCCTATCCTATCCTCTATCCTATCCTATCCTCTATCCTATCATATCCTCTATCCTATCCTATCCTCTATCCTATCGTATCCTCTATCCTATCCTATCGTCTATCCTGTCCTCCATCCTATCCAATCCTCTATCCTATCCTATCCTCTATCCTATCATATCCTCTATCCTATAATATCCTCTATCCTATCCTATCCTCTATCCAATCCTCTATCCTATCCTATCCTCTATCCTATCCTATCCTCTATCCTCTATCCTCTATCCTCTATCCTATCCTATCCTCTATCCTATCTACCCTCTATACTATCCTATCGTTTATCCTATCCTCTATCCTATCCTATACTCTATCCTATCCTATCCTCCATCCTATCCTATCCTCAATCCTATCCTTTCCTGTATCCTATCCAATCCTGTATCCTATCCTGTCCTCTACTCTATCCTACCCTCTATCCTATCCTGTCCTCTATCCTATCCTATCCTCTATCCTATCCTATGCTCTATCCTATCCTATCGTCTATCCTATCCTCTATCCTATCCTATCAAATCCCCTATCCTATCCTCAGTCCTATCCTATCCTCTATCCTTCCCTATCCTCTATCCTACCCTATCCTCTTTCCTATCCTATCCTCTATCCTATCCTATCCTCTATCCTAACCTCTATCCTATCCTATCCTCTATCCTATCCTATCCTCCATCCTATCCTATCCTCAATCCTATCCTTCCCTGTATCCTATCCAATCCTGTATCCTATCCTGTCCTCTATCCTATCCTATCTTCTATCCTACCCTATCCTCTATCCTATCCTATCATCTATCCTCTATCCTATCCAATCCTCTATCCTATCCTATCCTCTATCCTATCAATCCCCTATCCTATCCTCTGTCCTATCCTATCCTCTATCCTATCCTATCCTCTATCCTATCCTATCCTCTACCCTATCAAATCCCCTATCCTATCCTCTGTCCTATCCTATCCTCTATCCTATCCTATCCTCTATCCTATCCTATCCTCTATCCTCTATCCTATCCTATCCTCTATCCTATCCTATCCTCTATCCTATCCTATCCTCTATCCTATCCTATCCTCTATCCTATCCTATCCTCTATCCTATCCTCTATCCTATCCTCTATCCTATCCTCTATCCTATCCTCTATCCTATCTTCTATCCTATCCTCTATCCTATCCTCTATCCTATCCTCTATCCTATCCTCTATCCTATCCTCTATCCTATCCTATCCTCTATCCTATCCTATCTTCTATCCTATCCTATCCTCTATCCTATCCTATCCTCTATCCTATCAAAACCCCAACCCTATCCTCTGTCCTATCCTATCCTCTATCCTATCCTATCCTCTATCCTATCCTATCCTCTATCCTCTATCCTATCCTATCCTCTATCCTATCCTATCCTCTATCCTATCCTATCCTCTATCCTATCCTCTATCCTATCCTCTATCCTATCCTCTATCCTATCCTCTATCCTATCCAATCCTCTATCCTATCCTATCCTCCATCCTATCCTATCCTCAATCCTATCCTTTCCTGTATCCTATCCAATCCTGTATCCTATCCTATCCTCTATCCTATCCTATCCTCTTTCCTATCCTATCCTCTATCCTATCCTATCCTCTATCCTATCCTATCCTCTATCCTATCCTATCCCCTATCCGATCCTCTACCTTATCCTATCATCTTTCCTCTATCATATCCTATCTTCTATCCTATCCTATCCTCTATCCTATCAAATCCCCTATCCTATCCTGTATCCTATCCTATCATCTATCCTCTATTCTATCCAATCCTCTATCCTATCCTTTCCTCTATCCTATCCTATCTTCTATCCTATCCTATCCTCTATCCTATCCTATCCTCTATCCTATCCTATCCTCTATCCAATCCTCTATCCTATCCTATCCTCTATCCTATCCTATCCTCTATCCTATCCTATCTTCTATCCTATCATATCCTCTATCCTATCCTATCCCCTATCCGATACTCTATCTTATCCTATCATCTTTCCTCTATCATATCCTATCTTCTATCCTATCCTATCCTCTATCCTATCAAATGCCCTATCCTATCCTCTATCCTATCCTATCCTCTATCCTATCCTATCCTCTATCCTATCCTATCCTCTATCCTATCTTATCCTCTATCCTATCCTATCCTCTATCCTATCCTATCAAATCCCCTATCCTATCCTCTGTCCTATCCTATCCTCTATCCTTTCCTATCCTCTATCCTATCCTATCCTCTTTCCTATCCTATCCTCTATCCTATCCTATCCTCTATCCTATCCTATCCTCTATCCTATCCTATCCCCTATCCGATCCTCTACCTTATCCTATCATATTTCCTCTATCATATCCTATCTTCTATCCTATCCTATCCTCTATTATATCAAATCCCCTATCATATCCTCTATCCTATCCTATCATCTATCCTCTATTCTATCCAATCCTCTATCCTATCCTATCCTCTATCCTATCCTATCTTCTATCCTATCCTATCCTCTATCCTATCCTATCCTCTATCCTATCCTATCCTCTATCCAATCCTCTATCCTATCCTATCCTCTATCCTATCCTATCCTCTATCCTATCCTATCCTCTATCCTATCCTATCTTCTATCCTATCATATCCTCTATCCTATCCTATCCCCTATCCGATCCTCTATCTTATCCTATCATCTTTCCTCTATCATATCCTATCTTCTATCCTATCCTATCCTCTATCCTATCAAATCCCCTATCCTATCCTCTATCCTATCCTATCATCTATCCTCTATCCTACCCTATCCTCTTTCCTATCCTATCCTCTATCCTATCCTATCCTCTATCCTATCCTATCCTCTATCCTATCCTATCCCCTATCCGATCCTCTATCTTATCCTATCATCTTTCCTCTATCATATCCTATCTTCTATCCTATCCTATCCTCTATCCTATCAAATCCCCTATCCTATCCTCTATCCTATCCTATCATCTATCCTCTATCCTATCCTATCCTCTATCCTATCCTATCTTCTATCCTATCCTATCCTCTATCCTATCCTATCCTCTATCCTATCCTATCCTCTATCCAATCCTCTATCCTATAATATCCTCTATCCTATCCTATCCTCTATCCTATCCTATCTTCTATCCTATCCTATCCTCTATCCTATCAAATCCCCTACCCTATCCTCTGTCCTATCCTATCCTCTATACTATCCTACCCTCTATCCTATCCTATCCTCTATCCTATCCTATCCTCTATCCTATCCTATCGTCTATCCTATCCTCTATCCTATCCTATCCTCTATCCTATCCTATCCTCCATCCTATCCTATCCTCAATCCTATCCTTTCCTGTATCCTATCCAATCCTGTATCCTATCCTGTCCTCTATCCTATCCTATCCTCTATCCTATCGTATCCTCTATCCTATCCTATCGTCTATCCTGTCCTCTATCCTATCCAATCCTCTATCCTATTCTATCCTCTATCCAATCCTCTATCCTATCCTATCCTCTATCCTATCCTATCCTCTATCCTATCCTATCCTCTATCCTATCCTATCCTCTATCCTATCGTATCCTCTATCCTATCCTATCGTCTATCCTGTCCTCTATCCTATCCAATCCTCTATCCTATCCTATCCTCTATCCTATCATATCCTCTATCCTATAATATCCTCTATCCTATCCTATCCTCTATCCAATCCTCTATCCTATCCTATCCTCTATCCTATCCTATCCTCTATCCTCTATGCTCTATCCTCTATCCTCTATCCTATCCTATCCTCTATCCTATCTACCCTCTATACTATCCTATCGTCTATCCTATCCTCTATCCTATCCTATACTCTATCCTATCCTATCCTCCATCCTATCCTATCCTCAATCCTATCCTTTCCTGTATCCTATCCAATCCTGTATCCTATCCTGTCCTCTACTCTATCCTACCCTCTATCCTATCCTGTCCTCTATCCTATCCTATCCTCTATCCTATCCTATGCTCTATCCTATCCTATCGTCTATCCTATCCTCTATCCTATCCTATCATCTATCCTCTATCCTATCCAATCCTCTATCCTATCCTATCCTCTATCCTATCAATCCCCTATCCTATCCTCTGTCCTATCCTATCCTCTATCCTATCCTATCCTCTATTATATCCTATCCTCTACCCTATCAAATCCCCTATCCTATCCTCTGTCCTATCCTATCCTCTATCCTATACTATCCTCTATCCTATCCTATCCTCTATCCTATCCTATCCTCTATCCTCTATCCTATCCTATCCTCTATCCTATCCTATCCTCTATCCTATCCTATCCTCTATCCTATCCTATCCTCTATCCTATCCTATCCTCTATCCTATCCTATCCTCTATCCTATCCTCTATCCTATCCTATCCTCTATCCTATCCTCTATCCTATCCTCTATCCTATCCTCTATCCTATCCTCTATCCTATCCTCTATCCTATCCTCTATCCTATCCTCTATCCTATCCTCTATCCTATCCTATCCTCTATCCTATCCTCTATCCTATCCTATCCTCTATCCTATCCTATCTTCTATCCTATCCTATCCTCTATCCTATCCTATCCTCTATCCTATCAAAACCCCAACCCTATCCTCTGTCCTATCCTATCCTCTATCCTATCCTATCCTCTATCCTATCCTATCCTCTATCCTCTATCCTCTATCCTCTATCCTATCCTATCCTCTATCCTATCCTATCCTCTATCCTATCCTATCCTCTATCCTATCCTCTATCCTATCCTCTATCCTATCCTCTATCCTATCCTCTATCCTATCCTCTATCCTATCCTATCCTCTATCCTATCCTATCCTCCATCCTATCCTATCCTCAATCCTATCCTTTCCTGTATCCTATCCAATCCTGTATCCTATCCTGTCCTCTATCCTATCCTATCCTCTATCCTATCCTATGCTCTATCCTATCCTATCGTCTATCCTATCCTCTATCCTATCCTATCCTCTATCCTATCCTATCCTCTATCCTATCCTATCTTCTATCCTATCCTATCCTCTATCCTCTATCCTATCCTATCTTCTATCCTATCCTATCCTTTATCCTATCCTATCCTTTATCCTATCCTATCCTCTATCCTATCCTATCCTCTATCCAATCCTCTATCCTATCCTATCCTCTATCCTATCCTATCCTCTATCCTATCCTATCTTCTATTCTATCCTATCCTCTATCCTATCCTATCCTCTATCCTATCAAAACCCCAACCCTATCCTCTATCCTATCCTATCCTCTATCCTATCCTATCGTCTATCCTATCCTCTATCCTATCCTATCCTCTATCCTATCCTATCCTCTATCCTATCCTTTATCCTATCCCCTGTCCTATCCTATCCTCTATAATATCCTATCCTCTATCCTATCCTTTCCTCTATCCTATCCTATCGTCTATCCTATCCTCTATCCTATCCTATCCTCTATCCTATCAAAACCCCTACCCTATCCTCTGTCCTATCCTATCCTCTATCCTATCCTATCCTCTATCCTATCCTATCCTCTATCCTATCCTATCCTCTATCCAATCAAATCCCCTATCCTATCCTCTATCCTATCCTATCCTCTATCCTATCCTATCCTCCATCCTATCCTATCCTCAATCCTATCCTTCCCTGTATCCTATCCAATCCTGTATCCTATCCTGTCCTCTATCCTATCCTATCCTCTATCCTATCCTATCCTCTATCCTTTCCTATCCTCTATCCTATCCTATCCTCTTTCCTATCCTATCCTCTATCCTATCCTATCCTCTATCCTATCCTATCGTCTATCCTATCCTCTATTCTATCCAATCCTCTATCCTATCCTATCCTCTATCCTAACCTATCGTCTATCCTATCCTATCCTCTATCCTATCCTTTCCTGTATCCTATCCAATCCTGTATCCTATCCTGTCCTCTATTCTATCCTACCCTCTATCCTATCCTGTCCTCTATTCTGTCCTACCCTCTATCCTATCCTGTCCTCTATCCTATCCTATCCTCTATCCTATCCTATGCTCTATCCTATCCTATCGTCTATCCTATCCTCTATCCTATGCTATCAAATCCCCTATCCTATCCTCTGTCCTATCCTATCCTCTATCCTTTCCTATCCTCTATCCTATCCTATCCTCTTTCCTATCCTATCCTCTATCCTATCCTATCCTCTATCCTATCCTATCCTCTATCCTAACCTATCCTCTATCCTATCATATCCTCTATCCTATAATATCCTCTATCCTATCCTATCCTCTATCCAATCCTCTATCCTATCCTATCCTCAATCCTATCTTATCCTCTATCCTATCCTGTCTTCTATCCTATCCTATCCTGTATCCTATCAAATTCCCTATCCTATCCTGTATCCTATCCTATCCTCTATCCTATCCTATCCTCTATCCTATCCTATCCTCAATCCTATCCTTTCCTGTATCCTGTCCAATCCTGTATCCTATCCTGTCCTCTATCCTATCCTATCCTCTATCCTATCGTATCCTCTATCCTATCCTATCGTCTATCCTGTCCTCTATCCTATCCAATCCTCTATCCTATCCTATCCTCTATCCTATCATATCCTCTATCCTATAATATCCTCTATCCTATCCTATCCTCTATCCAATCCTCTATCCTATCCTATCCTCTATCCTATCCTATCCTCTATCCTCTATCCTCTATCCTCTATCCTATCCTATCCTCTATCCTATCTACCCTCTATACTATCCTATCGTCTATCCTATCCTCTACCCTTTCCTATCCTCTATCCTATCCTTTCCTCTTTCCTATCCTATCCTCTATCCTATCCTATCTTCTATCCTATCCTATCCTCTATCCTATCAAATCCCCTATCCTATCCTCTATCCTATCCTATCATCTATCCTCTATCCTATCCAATCCTCTATCCTATCCTATCCTCTATCCTATCCTATCCTCTATCCAATCCTCTATCCTATCCTATCCTCAATCCTATCTTATCCTCTATCCTATCCTGTCTTCTATCCTATCCTATCCTGTATCCTATCAAATTCCCTATCCTATCCTCTATCCTATCCTATCCTCTATCCTATCCTATCGTCTATCCTATCCTCTATCCTATCCTATCCTCTATCCTATCCTAACCTCCATCCTATCCTATCCTCAATCCTATCCTTTCCTGTATCCTGTCCAATCCTGTATCCTATCCTGTCCTCTATCCTATCCTATCATCTATCCTATCGTATCCTCTATCCTATCCTATCGTCTATCCTGTCCTCTATCCTATCCAATCCTCTATCCTATCCTATCCTCTATCCTATCATATCCTCTATCCTATAATATCCTCTATCCTATCCTATCCTCTATCCAATCCTCTATCCTATCCTATCCTCTATCCTATCCTATCCTCTATCCAATCCTCTATCCTATCTACCCTCTATACTATCCTATCGTCTATCCTATCCTCTATCCTATCCTATACTCTATCCTATCCTATCCTCCATCCTATCCTATCCCCAATACTATCCTTTCCTGTATCCTATCCAATCCTGTATCCTATCCTGTCCTCTACTCTATCCTACCCTCTATCCTATCCTGTCCTCTATCCTATCCTATCCTCTATCCTATCCTATGCTCTATCCTATCCTATCGTCTATAATATCCTCTATCCTATCCTATCAAATCCCCTATCCTATCCTCTGTCCTATCCTATCCTCTATCCTTTCCTATCCTCTATCCTACCCTATCCTCTTTCCTATCCTATCCTCTATCCTGTCCTATCCTCTATCCTATCCTATCCTCTATCCTATCCTATCCCCTATCCGATCCTCTATCTTATCCTATCATCTTTCCTCTATCATATCCTATCTTCTATCCTATCCTATCCTCTATCCTATCAAATCCCCTATCCTATCCTCTATCCTATCCTATCATCTATCCTCTATCCTATCCTATCCTCTATCCTATCCTATCTTCTACCCTATCCTATCCTCTATCCTACCCTATCCTCTATCCTATCCTATCCTCTATCCAATCCTCTATCCTATCCCATCCTCTATCCTATCCTATCCTCTATCCTATCCTATCCTCTGTCCTATCCTATCCTCTATCCTATCCTATCCTCTATCCTTTCCTATCGTCTATCCTATCCTCTATCCTATCCTATCCTCTATCCTATCCTATCCCCAATACTATCCTTTCCTGTATCCTATCCAATCCTGTATCCTATCCTGTCCTCTACTCTATCCTACCCTCTATCCTATCCTGTCCTCTATCCTATCCTATCCTCTATCCTATCCTATCCTCTATCCTATCATATCCTCTATCCTATAATATCCTCTATCCTATCCTCTATCCTATCCTATCCTCTATCCTATCCTATCCTCTATACTATCCTACCCTCTATCCTATCCTATCCTCTATCCTATCCTATCCTCTATCCTATCCTATCGTCTATCCTATCCTCTATCCTATCCTATCCTCCATCCTATCCTATCCTCAATCCTATCCTCAATCCTATCCTTTCCTGTATCCTATCCAATCCTGTCCTCTATCCTATCCTATCCTCTATCCTATCGTATCCTCTATCCTATCCTATCGTCTATCCTGTCCTCTATCCTATCCAATCCTCTATCCTATCCTATCCTCTATCCTATCATATCCTCTATCCTATAATATCCTCTATCCTATCCTATCCTCTATCCAATCCTCTATCCTATCCTATCCTCAATCCTATCTTATCCTCTATCCTATCCTGTCTTCTATCCTATCCTATCCTGTATCCTATCAAATTCCCTATCCTATCCTGTATCCTATCCTATCCTCTATCCTATCCTATCCTCTATCCTATCCTATCCTCTATCCTATCCTATCGTCTATCCTATCCTCTATCCTATCCTATCCTCTATCCTATCCTAACCTCCATCCTATCCTATCCTCAATCCTATCCTTTCCTGTATCCTGTCCAATCCTGTATCCTATCCTGTCCTCTATCCTATCCTATCCTCTATCCTATCGTATCCTCTATCCTATCCTATCGTCTATCCTGTCCTCTATCCTATCCAATCCTCTATCCTATCCTATCCTCTATCCTATCATATCCTCTATCCTATAATATCCTCTATCCTATCCTATCCTCTATCCAATCCTCTATCCTATCCTATCCTCTATCCTATCCTATCCTCTATCCAATCCTCTATCCTATCTACCCTCTATACTATCCTATCGTCTATCCTATCCTCTATCCTATCCTATACTCTATCCTATCCTATCCTCCATCCTATCCTATCCTCTATCCAATCCTCTATCCTATCTACCCTCTATACTATCCTATCGTCTATCCTATCCTCTATCCTATCCTATACTCTATCCTATCCTATCCTCCATCCTATCCTATCCCCAATACTATCCTTTCCTGTATCCTATCCAATCCTGTATCCTATCCTGTCCTCTACTCTATCCTACCCTCTATCCTATCCTGTCCTCTATCCTATCCTATCCTCTATCCTATCCTATGCTCTATCCTATCCTATCGTCTATCCTATCCTCTATCCTATCCTATCAAATCCCCTATCCTATCCTCTGTCCTATCCTATCCTCTATCCTTTCCTATCCTCTATCCTACCCTATCCTCTTTCCTATCCTATCCTCTATCCTGTCCTATCCTCTATCCTATCCTATCCTCTATCCTATCCTATCCCCTATCCGATCCTCTATCTTATCCTATCATCTTTCCTCTATCATATCCTATCTTCTATCCTATCCTATCCTCTATCCTATCAAATCCCCTATCCTATCCTCTATCCTATCCTATCATCTATCCTCTATCCTATCCTATCCTCTATCCTATCCTATCTTCTACCCTATCCTATCCTCTATCCTACCCTATCCTCTATCCTATCCTATCCTCTATCCAATCCTCTATCCTATCCCATCCTCTATCCTATCCTATCCTCTATCCTATCCTATCCTCTGTCCTATCCTATCCTCTATCCTATCCTATCCTCTATCCTATCCTATCGTCTATCCTATCCTCTATCCTATCCTATCCTCTATCCTATCCTATCCTCTATCCTATCCTATCCTCTATCCTATCCTATCCTCTATCCTATCCTATCCTCTATCCTATCCTATCCTCTATCCTATCCTATCCTCTATCCTATCCTATCCTCTATCCTATCCTATCCTCTATCCTATCCTATCAAATCCCCTATCCTATCCTCTGTCCTATCCTATCCTCTATCCTTTCCTATCCTCTATCCTATCCTATCCTCTTTCCTATCCTATCCTCTATCCTATCCTATCCTCTATCCTATCCTATCGTCTATCCTATCCTCTATCCTATCCTATCCTCTATCCTATCCTATCCTCTATCCTATCCTATCCTCTATACTATCCTACCCTCTATCCTATCCTATCCTCTATCCTATCCTATCCTCTATCCTATCCTATCGTCTATCCTATCCTCTATCCTATCCTATCCTCTATCCTATCCTATCCTCCATCCTATCCTATCCTCAATCCTATCCTTTCCTGTATCCTATCCAATCCTGTATCCTATCCTGTCCTCTATCCTATCCTATCCTCTACCCTATCGTATCCTCTATCCTATCCTATCGTCTATCCTGTCCTCTATCCTATCCAATCCTCTATCCTATCCTATCCTCTATCCTGTCCTATCCTCTATCCTATCCTATCCTCTATCCTATCCTATCCCCTATCCGATCCTCTATCTTATCCTATCATCTTTCCTCTATCATATCCTATCTTCTATCCTATCCTATCCTCTATCCTATCAAATCCCCTATCCTATCCTCTATCCTATCCTATCATCTATCCTCTATCCTATCCTATCCTCTATCCTATCCTATCTTCTACCCTATCCTATCCTCTATCCTACCCTATCCTCTATCCTATCCTATCCTCTATCCAATCCTCTATCCTATCCCATCCTCTATCCTATCCTATCCTCTATCCTATCCTATCCTCTGTCCTATCCTATCCTCTATCCTATCCTATCGTCTATCCTATCCTCTATCCTATCCTATCCTCTATCCTATCCTATCCTCTATCCTATCCTATCCTCTATCCTATCCTATCCTCTATCCTATCCTATCCTCTATCCTATCCTATCCTCTATCCTATCCTATCCTCTATCCTATCCTATCAAATCCCCTATCCTATCCTCTGTCCTATCCTATCCTCTATCCTTTCCTATCCTCTATCCTATCCTATCCTCTTTCCTATCCTATCCTCTATCCTATCCTATCCTCTATTCTATCCTATCGTCTATCCTATCCTCTATCCTATCCTATCCTCTATCCTATCCTATCCTCTATCCTATCCTATCCTCTATACTATCCTACCCTCTATCCTATCCTATCCTCTATCCTATCCTATCCTCTATCCTATCCTATCGTCTATCCTATCCTCTATCCTATCCTATCCTCTATCCTATCCTATCCTCCATCCTATCCTATCCTCAATCCTATCCTTTCCTGTATCCTATCCAATCCTGTATCCTATCCTGTCCTCTATCCTATCCTATCCTCTATCCTATCGTATCCTCTATCCTATCCTATCGTCTATCCTGTCCTCTATCCTATCCAATCCTCTATCCTATCCTATCCTCTATCCTGTCCTATCCTCTATCCTATCCTATCCTCTATCCTATCCTATCCCCTATCCGATCCTCTATCTTATCCTATCATCTTTCCTCTATCATATCCTATCTTCTATCCTATCCTATCCTCTATCCTATCAAATCCCCTATCCTGTCCTCTATCCTATCCTATCATCTATCCTCTATCCTATCCTATCCTCTATCCTATCCTATCTTCTACCCTATCCTATCCTCTATCCTACCCTATCCTCTATCCTATCCTATCCTCTATCCAATCCTCTATCCTATCCCATCCTCTATCCTATCCTATCCTCTATCCTATCCTATCCTCTGTCCTATCCTATCCTCTATCCTATCCTATCCTCTATCCTATCCTATCGTCTATCCTATCCTCTATCCTATCCTATCCTCTATCCTATCCTATCCTCTATCCTATCCTATCATCTATCCTCTATCCTATCCTATCCTCTATCCTATCCTATCTTCTACCCTATCCTATCCTCTATCCTACCCTATCCTCTATCCTATCCTATCCTCTATCCAATCCTCTATCCTATCCCATCCTCTATCCTATCCTATCCTCTATCCTATCCTATCCTCTGTCCTATCCTATCCTCTATCCTATCCTATCCTCTATCCTATCCTATCGTCTATCCTATCCTCTATCCTATCCTATCCTCTATCCTATCCTATCCTCTATCCTATCCTATCCTCTATCCTATCCTATCCTCTATCCTATCCTATCCTCTATCCTATCCTATCCTCTATCCTATCCTATCCTCTATCCTATCCTATCAAATCCCCTATCCTATCCTCTGTCCTATCCTATCCTCTATCCTTTCCTATCCTCTATCCTATCCTATCCTCTTTCCTATCCTATCCTCTATCCTATCCTATCCTATCCTCTATCCTATCCTATCGTCTATCCTATCCTCTATCCTATCCTATCCTCTATCCTATCCTATCCTCTATCCTATCCTATCCTCTATACTATCCTACCCTCTATCCTATCCTATCCTCTATCCTATCCTATCCTCTATCCTATCCTATCGTCTATCCTATCCTCTATCCTATCCTATCCTCTATCCTATCCTATCCTCCATCCTATCCTATCCTCAATCCTATCCTTTCCTGTATCCTATCCAATCCTGTATCCTATCCTGTCCTCTATCCTATCCTATCCTCTATCCTATCGTATCCTCTATCCTATCCTATCGTCTATCCTGTCCTCTATCCTATCCAATCCTCTATCCTATCCTATCCTCTATCCTGTCCTATCCTCTATCCTATCCTATCCTCTATCCTATCCTATCCCCTATCCGATCCTCTATCTTATCCTATCATCTTTCCTCTATCATATCCTATCTTCTATCCTATCCTATCCTCTATCCTATCAAATCCCCTATCCTATCCTCTATCCTATCCTATCATCTATCCTCTACCCTATCCTATCCTCTATCCTACCCTATCCTCTATCCTATCCTATCATCTATCCTCTATCCTATCCAATCCTCTATCCTATCCTATCTTCTATCCTATCAATCCCCTATCCTATCCTCTGTCCTATCTTATCCTCTATCCTATCCTATCCTCTATCCTATCCTATCCTCTATCCTATCCTATCTTCTATCCTATCAATCCCCTATCCTATCCTCTGTCCTATCCTATCCTCTATCCTATCCTATCCTCTATCCTATCAAATCCCCTATCCTATCCTCTGTCCTATCCTATCCTCTATCCTATCCTATCCTCTATCCTATCCTATCCTCTATAATATCCTTTCCTCTATCCTATCCTATCCTCTATCCTATCCTATCGTCTATCCTATCCTCTATCCTATCCTATCCTCTATCCTATCCTATCCTCTATCCTATCCTATCCTCTATCCTATCCTATCCTCTATCCTATCCTATCCTCTATCCTATCCTCTATCCTATCCTCTATCCTATCCTCTATCCTATCCTCTATCCTATCCTCTATCCTATCCTCTATCCTATCCTCTATCCTATCCTCTATCCTATCCTATCCTCTATCCTATCCTATCTTCTATCCTATCCTATCCTCTATCCTATCCTATCCTCTATCCTATCAAAACCCCAACCCTATCCTCTGTCCTATCCTATCCTCTATCCTATCCTATCCTCTATCCTATCAAAACCCCAACCCTATCCTCTGTCCTATCCTATCCTCTATCCTATCCTATCCTCTATCCTATCCCATCCTCTATCCTCTATCCTATCCTATCCTCTATCCTATCCTATCCTCTATCCTATCCTATCCTCTATCCTATCCTCTATCCTATTCTCTATCCTATCCTCTATCCTATCCTATCCTCTATCCTATCCTATCCTCCATCCTATCCTATCCTCAATCCTATCCTTTCCTGTATCCTATCCAATCCTGTATCCTATCCTGTCCTCTATCCTATCCTATCCTCTATCCTATCCTATGCTCTATCCTATCCTATCGTCTATCCTATCCTCTATCCTATCCTATCCTCTATCCTATCCTATCCTCTATCCTATCCTATCCTCTATCCTATCCTATCCCCTATCCGATCCTCTATCTTATCCTATCATCTTTCCTCTATCATATCCTATCTTCTATCCTATCCTATCCTCTATCCTATCAAATCCCCTATCCTATCCTCTATCCTATCCTATCATCTATCCTCTACCCTATCCTATCCTCTATCCTACCCTATCCTCTATCCTATCCTATCATCTATCCTCTATCCTATCCAATCCTCTATCCTATCCTATCTTCTATCCTATCAATCCCCTATCCTATCCTCTGTCCTATCTTATCCTCTATCCTATCCTATCCTCTATCCTATCCTATCCTCTATCCTATCCTATCTTCTATCCTATCAATCCCCTATCCTATCCTCTGTCCTATCCTATCCTCTATCCTATCCTATCCTCTATCCTATCAAATCCCCTATCCTATCCTCTGTCCTATCCTATCCTCTATCCTATCCTATCCTCTATCCTATCCTATCCTCTATAATATCCTTTCCTCTATCCTATCCTATCCTCTATCCTATCCTATCGTCTATCCTATCCTCTATCCTATCCTATCCTCTATCCTATCCTATCCTCTATCCTATCCTATCCTCTATCCTATCCTCTATCCTATCCTCTATCCTATCCTCTATCCTATCCTCTATCCTATCCTCTATCCTATCCTCTATCCTATCCTCTATCCTATCCTCTATCCTATCCTATCCTCTATCCTATCCTATCTTCTATCCTATCCTATCCTCTATCCTATCCTATCCTCTATCCTATCAAAACCCCAACCCTATCCTCTGTCCTATCCTATCCTCTATCCTATCCTATCCTCTATCCTATCAAAACCCCAACCCTATCCTCTGTCCTATCCTATCCTCTATCCTATCCTATCCTCTATCCTATCCTATCCTCTATCCTCTATCCTATCCTATCCTCTATCCTATCCTATCCTCTATCCTATCCTATCCTCTATCCTATCCTCTATCCTATCCTCTATCCTATCCTCTATCCTATCCTATCCTCTATCCTATCCTATCCTCCATCCTATCCTATCCTCAATCCTATCCTTTCCTGTATCCTATCCAATCCTGTATCCTATCCTGTCCTCTATCCTATCCTATCCTCTATCCTATCCTATGCTCTATCCTATCCTATCGTCTATCCTATCCTCTATCCTATCCTATCCTCTATCCTATCCTATCCTCTATCCTATCCTATCCTCTATCCTATCAAAACCCCAACCCTATCCTCTGTCCTATCCTATCCTCTATCCTATCCTATCCTCTATCCTATCCTATCCTCTATCCTCTCTCCTATCCTATCCTCTATCCTATCCTATCCTCTATCCTATCCTATCCTCTATCCTATCCTATCCTCTATCCTATCCTCTATCCTATCCTCTATCCTATCCTCTATCCTATCCTATCCTCTATCCTATCCTATCCTCCATCCTATCCTATCCTCAATCCTATCCTTTCCTGTATCCTATCCAATCCTGTATCCTATCCTGTCCTCTATCCTATCCTATCCTCTATCCTATCCTATGCTCTATCCTATCCTATCGTCTATCCTATCCTCTATCCTATCCTATCCCCTATCCTATCCTCTATCCTCTATCCTATCCTATCTTCTATCCTATCCTATCCTCTATCCTATCCTATCCTCTATCCTATCAAAACCCCAAACCTATCCTCTATCCTTTCCTATCCTCTATCCTATCCTATCCTCTTTCCTATCCTATCATCTATCCTATCCTATCCTCTATCGTATCCTATCGTCTATCCTATCCTCTATCCTATCCTATCCTCTATCCTATCCTATCCTCTATCCTATCCTATACTCTATCCTATCCTATCTTCTATCCTATCCTATCCTCTATCCTCTATCCTATCCTATCTTCTATCCTATCCTATCCTCTATCCTCTATCCTATCCTATCTTCTATCCTATCCTATCCTCTATCCTATCCTATCCTTTATCCTATCCTATCCTCTATCCTATCCTATCCTCTATCCAATTCTCTATCCTATCCTATCCTCTATCCTATCCTATGCTCTATCCTATCCTATCGTCTATCCTATCCTCTATCCTATCCTATCCTCTATCCTATCCTATCCTCTATCCTATCCTATCTTCTATCCTATCCTATCCTCTATCCTCTATCCTATCCTATCTTCTATCCTATCCTATCCTGTATCCTATCCTATCCTCTATCCTATCAAAACCCCAACCCTATCCTCTGTCCTATCCTATCCTCTATCCTATCCTATCCTCTATCCTATCAAAACCCCAACCCTATCCTCTGTCCTATCCTATCCTCTATCCTATCCTATCCTCTATCCTATCCTATCCTCTATCCTCTATCCTATCCTATCCTCTATCCTATCCTATCCTCTATCCTATCCTATCCTCTATCCTATCCTCTATCCTATCCTCTATCCTATCCTATCCTCTATCCTATCCTATCCTCCATCCTATCCTATCCTCAATCCTATCCTTTCCTGTATCCTATCCAATCCTGTATCCTATCCTGTCCTCTATCCTATCCTATCCTCTATCCTATCCTATGCTCTATCCTATCCTATCGTCTATCCTATCCTCTATCCTATCCTATCCTCTATCCTATCCTATCCTCTATCCTATCCTATCCTCTATCCTATCAAAACCCCAACCCTATCCTCTGTCCTATCCTATCCTCTATCCTATCCTATCCTCTATCCTATCCTATCCTCTATCCTCTCTCCTATCCTATCCTCTATCCTATCCTATCCTCTATCCTATCCTATCCTCTATCCTATCCTATCCTCTATCCTATCCTCTATCCTATCCTCTATCCTATCCTCTATCCTATCCTATCCTCTATCCTATCCTATCCTCCATCCTATCCTATCCTCAATCCTATCCTTTCCTGTATCCTATCCAATCCTGTATCCTATCCTGTCCTCTATCCTATCCTATCCTCTATCCTATCCTATGCTCTATCCTATCCTATCGTCTATCCTATCCTCTATCCTATCCTATCCTCTATCCTATCCTATCCTCTATCCTATCCTATCCTCTATCCTATCCTATCTTCTATCCTATCCTATCCTCTATCCTATCCTATCCCCTATCCTATCCTCTATCCTCTATCCTATCCTATCTTCTATCCTATCCTATCCTCTATCCTATCCTATCCTCTATCCTATCAAAACCCCAAACCTATCCTCTATCCTTTCCTATCCTCTATCCTATCCTATCCTCTTTCCTATCCTATCATCTATCCTATCCTATCCTCTATCGTATCCTATCGTCTATCCTATCCTCTATCCTATCCTATCCTCTATCCTATCCTATCCTCTATCCTATCCTATACTCTATCCTATCCTATCTTCTATCCTATCCTATCCTCTATCCTCTATCCTATCCTATCTTCTATCCTATCCTATCCTCTATCCTCTATCCTATCCTATCTTCTATCCTATCCTATCTTCTATCCTATCCTATCCTCTATCCTATCCTATCCTTTATCCTATCCTATCCTCTATCCAATCCTCTATCCTATCCTATCCTCTATCCTATCCTATGCTCTATCCTATCCTATCGTCTATCCTATCCTCTATCCTATCCTATCCTCTATCCTATCCTATCCTCTATCCTATCCTATCTTCTATCCTATCCTATCCTCTATCCTCTATCCTATCCTATCTTCTATCCTATCCTATCCTCTATCCTATCCTATCCTCTATCCTATCAAAACCCCAACCCTATCCTCTGTCCTATCCTATCCTCTATCCTATCCTATCCTCTATCCTATCAAAACCCCAACCCTATCCTCTGTCCTATCCTATCCTCTATCCTATCCTATCCTCTATCCTATCCTATCCTCTATCCTCTATCCTATCCTATCCTCTATCCTATCCTATCCTCTATCCTATCCTATCCTCTATCCTATCCTCTATCCTATCCTCTATCCTATCCTATCCTCTATCCTATCCTATCCTCCATCCTATCCTATCCTCAATCCTATCCTTTCCTGTATCCTATCCAATCCTGTATCCTATCCTGTCCTCTATCCTATCCTATCCTCTATCCTATCCTATGCTCTATCCTATCCTATCGTCTATCCTATCCTCTACCCTATCCTATCCTCTATCCTATCCTATCCTCTATCCTATCAAAACCCCAACCCTATCCTCTGTCCTATCCTATCCTCTATCCTATCCTATCCTCTATCCTATCCTATCCTCTATCCTCTCTCCTATCCTATCCTCTATCCTATCCTATCCTCTATCCTATCCTATCCTCTATCCTATCCTATCCTCTATCCTATCCTCTATCCTATCCTCTATCCTATCCTCTATCCTATCCTATCCTCTATCCTATCCTATCCTCCATCCTATCCTATCCTCAATCCTATCCTTTCCTGTATCCTATCCAATCCTGTATCCTATCCTGTCCTCTATCCTATCCTATCCTCTATCCTATCCTATGCTCTATCCTATCCTATCGTCTATCCTATCCTCTATCCTATCCTATCCTCTATCCTATCCTATCCTCTATCCTATCCTATCCTCTATCCTATCCTATCTTCTATCCTATCCTATCCTCTATCCTATCCTATCCCCTATCCTATCCTCTATCCTCTATCCTATCCTATCTTCTATCCTATCCTATCCTCTATCCTATCCTATCCTCTATCCTATCAAAACCCCAAACCTATCCTCTATCCTTTCCTATCCTCTATCCTATCCTATCCTCTTTCCTATCCTATCATCTATCCTATCCTATCCTCTATCGTATCCTATCGTCTATCCTATCCTCTATCCTATCCTATCCTCTATCCTATCCTATCCTCTATCCTATCCTATACTCTATCCTATCCTATCTTCTATCCTATCCTATCCTCTATCCTCTATCCTATCCTATCTTCTATCCTATCCTATCCTCTATCCTCTATCCTATCCTATCTTCTATCCTATCCTATCTTCTATCCTATCCTATCCTCTATCCTATCCTATCCTTTATCCTATCCTATCCTCTATCCTATCCTATCCTCTATCCAATCCTCTATCCTATCCTATCCTCTATCCTATCCTATGCTCTATCCTATCCTATCGTCTATCCTATCCTCTATCCTATCCTATCCTCTATCCTATCCTATCCTCTATCCTATCCTATCTTCTATCCTATCCTATCCTCTATCCTCTATCCTATCCTATCTTCTATCCTATCCTATCCTCTATCCTATCCTATCCTCTATCCTATCAAAACCCCAACCCTATCCTCTATCCTTTCCTATCCTCTATCCTATCCTATCCTCTTTCCTATCCTATCCTCTATCCTATCCTATCCTCTATCCTATCCTATCGTCTATCCTATCCTCTATCCTATCCTATCCTCTATACTATCCTATCCTCTATCCTATCCTATCCTCTATCCTATCCTATCTTCTATCGTATCCTATCCTCTATCCTCTATCCTATCCTATCTTCTATCCTATCCTATCCTCTATCCTCTATCCTCTATCCTATCCTATCTTCTATCCTATCCTATCCTCTATCCTATCCTATCCTTTATCCTATCCTATCCTCTATCGTATCCTATCCTCTATCCAATCCTCTATCCTATCCTATCCTCTATCCTATCCTATCTTCTATCCTATCCTATCCTCTATCCTATGCTATCCTCTATCCTATCAAAACCCCAACCCTATCCTCTATCCTTTCCTATCCTCTATCCTATCCTATCCTCTTTCCTATCCTATCCTCTATCCAATCCTCTATCCTATCCTATCCTTTATCCTATCCTATCCTCTATCCTATCCTATCCTCTATCCAATCCTCTATCCTATCCTATCCTTTATCCTATCCTATCCTCTATCCTATCCTATCCTCTATCCTATCCTATCCTCTATCCTATCCTCTATCCTATCCTCTATACTATCCTATCCTCTATCCTATCCTATCCTCTATCCTATCCTATCTTCTATCGTATCCTATCCTCTATCCTCTATCCTATCCTATCTTCTATCCTATCCTATCCTCTATCCTCTATCCTATCCTATCTTCTATCCTATCCTATCCTCTATCCTATCCTATCCTTTATCCTATCCTATCCTCTATCGTATCCTATCCTCTATCCAATCCTCTATCCTATCCTATCCTCTATCCTATCCTATCCTCTATCCTATCCTATCTTCTATCCTATCCTATCCTCTATTCTATGCTATTCTCTATCCTATCAAAACCCCAACCCTATCCTCTATCCTTTCCTATCCTCTATCCTATCCTATCCTCTTTCCTATCCTATCCTCTATCCAATCCTCTATCCTATCCTATCCTTTATCCTATCCTATCCTCTATCCTATCCTATCCTCTATCCAATCCTCTATCCTATCCTATCCTTTATCCTATCCTATCCTCTATCCTATCCTATCCTCTATCCTATCCTATCCTCTATCCAATCCTCTATCCTATCCTATCCTCTATCCTATCCTATCCTCTATCCTATCCTATCTTCTATTCTATCCTATCCTCTATCCTATCCTATCCTCTATCCTATCAAAACCCCAACCCTATCCTCTATCCTTTCCTATCCTCTATCCTATCCTATCCTCTTTCCTATCCTATCCTCTATCCTATCCTATCCTCTATCCTATCCTATCGTCTATCCTATCCTCTATCCTATCCTATCCTCTATCCTATCCTCTCCTCTATCCTATCCTATCCTCTATCCTATCCTCTATCCTATCCTCTATCCTATCCTCTATCCTATCCTATCCTCTATCCTATCCTATCCTCCATCCTATCCTATCCTCAATCCTATCCTTTCCTGTATCCTATCCAATCCTGTATCCTATCCTGTCCTCTATCCTATCCTATCCTCTATCCTATTTTTTTTTTTTTTTTTTTTTTTTTTTTCGAGGAGGTAATCTCGTTACGGATACCCGAACCCCCCCGGGGGGGGTGGTCCGGGTTATGTGGGACTCCTCGGCTGGTTGGTGCAACGCCGAGTATACCCACTAACTCCTCCCCGTCCGTCCCTAGACTCCTGGGGGCACCCGTGCTCTGCGCGCGCATGTCAATCCGGTGTGCACCCGCCTTAGCATACCACCCAGGGGGGGACGCGGCCCCCTCCCGTACCTACTCTATCCGAAGGCACCACGCAACGGACGACGTGGCGCCTTCCCCCCCTGTTAGGCCGCCCGATGAGCTTCCGGGCCCCCGCCCGAGATGCCCGGCGGCCTCCGGGGACGCCGTTGGTGACCGAGTGTAAGGGGATATCCGATCCCCCGCCTCGAGATCATCAAGGGCGTCCCCGCTCGCGTCAGAGGCGCCGCAACGGGGGTACGCCCCCGGGGCGTACCCTGCGCCGCCTCCCCCCCTTCGGCCGGGATCGTGATTACGCTCCCGATCCCGTTCCGCAGCCTCCTTCCGCAGCATAACCCGCTCGCAGAAGGAAGCGAACCCCCTCCACGCCTCCTCGCCACCGGCTGCCGCAGCGACGACAGCCGGGAGCGAGAGGTCGTGGCCCACCGCGCGCCGCAGGGCACGGCGCTCTCCCCCCCATGCCGGACACTCCTCCAGAGTGTGTTGCGCCGTGTCCCGCGGCTCGCCGCAGTGGTGACACGCCTCCTCGGTCTCCCTCCCGATGCGACACAGGTAGTCGCCGAAGCACCCGTGCCCGCTCATCACCTGCGTCACACGGTAGGAGACCCTATGCCCCATCCATCCCCTGTTCCATTGATCGAACACCGGGAGGATGGCCCGAACGGCCCGCCTCTCGCCCTCCCTCGTCCCGGGAAGGCTATCGCGCCACTCCCGGGCTGCGTGCCGCCGAGCATGTCGCCTGAGCTCATCCACCATGAGCCGCGCCTGATCCGGGGCCACCCCCCGGAGCCGGAGTTCCCTGGAGTGCGTATGCACATCCGCCAACACGCGGGCCTCCAGCTCGAGGGGGATCAGCCCCGACATCACCATCGCCGTCGCGTATGAAATGGTGCGGTACCCCCGCACGATGCCTATGGCCAGCCTGCGCTCGATGCGACGCAGCAGCGACCGTGTGCCGCCACTGCGCCCCCTAGCCAAGACATCGCGCGCCCATACAGGGGCTCCGTACAGGACCAAAACTCGCACCACCACCGCGAACAGACGACGCACCCGTCCACAGGGTCCCCCGAGATTCGGGAGAAGGCGACCGAGCGCAGCGGTCGCCCTCTCCGCCCGGGGCGCCAGCGACTCAAGGTGGCGGTCAAAACGCCACCGGCCGTCAAGCTCGAGTCCCAGGTACCGCATCTGGGACCCGACCTTGACCATCCCCTCCCCCACGCAGATCCAGCACTGGGGAGGCGCCGCCAACCGGGCCGAGCGGAGAAACCACATGGCCCTGGTTTTCTCGACGGACACCTCTAGGCCCAGCGACCGGATCGCGCGCACCGCGCGCCACGCGCCGCGCTCCGCCAGGCAGATGGCCTCCTTCGCATACCTCCCGGTGGCCAATACCAGCGTGTCGTCGGCGTAACACGTCAGGCTGACCCCGGGAGGCATCTCCTCCCGCAGGACGCGATCGTACGCAAGATTCCACAGCAACGGGCCCAACACCGTGCCCTGCGGAACCCCGCGCACGACGCCCCTGCGCACCATCCCGTACCGGCCGGGATACTCTATACCCCTGTCGGAGAGATAGCTCCCGATCACCCTTCTGAGATACAGAGGCACCCGGTGGAAGACCAGGGCCTCCATTATCCGATCCCAGGGGACGGTGTTGAACGCGTTAGCGATATCCAAGGATATCGCCAACGCAACACCGCCCCCCCTCGTACAGGCCTCCGAGAGAGCCCTCACCCGCCGAATAGCGTCGACGGTGGAGAGACCCTCCCGGAAGCCGAATTGAACCCCGCTCAGATCGGGGACCCCTCCCGCCGACAGGTGCCGGACGAGGCGTCCAACGAGTACGCGCTCGAACAACTTCCCCGCCTCGTCCAGCAGACAAATTGGCCGGTACCCTGAGGGCGAGTCCCGGGACTTGCCCCCCTTCGGAAGGAGGACCAACCTGCCCGACTTCCACTCCGTGGGGAACACCCCCTCCCTCAGACAGCCGTTATACAGCTGCCGGAGTTCGGCGGCGAGTCCCCCCTCCAGGGCCAAGACCAACGCGCGGCCCGGCACCCCGTCCGGGCCCGGGGCCTTGCGGCCCACCCGCCGCGCCCTGGCCATCGCCTCACCCAGCTCGCCGGCCGACACCTCCCACTCTGCGGACCAGGAGAGAGGCTCCTGTTCCCAATGGGAGCGGCGCAGTTGTCCCCCCTCTCGCGGGAAGAGGGACGCCACCACTCCCTCGAGCAGGTGGGGGTCCATCGACTCCGTCACCGGAGGCGCCCACGCGCGCAGCTTGTTCATGACAAGCTTGTACGGGCGCCCCCATGGATCGGAGTCCACCATGCCGACGAGCTCCGACCACGCGTCGGCCTTGGCCCGTGCGATAGCCCTGCGGAGAACCCCGAGCGCGGCTCGGTACTCCCCGCCGAGCCTCGCCGTCGCCTCCTCGTCGTCGCGCCTCGTCGTCTATCCTATCCTATCCTCTATTATATAATATCCTCTATCCTATCCAATCCTCTATCCTATCCTATCCTCTATCCTATCGTGTCCTCTGTACTATCTTATCCTCTATTCTATCCCATCCTCTATCCTATCCTATCGTCTATCCTAATATATCCTCTATCCTATCCAATCCTCTATCCTATCCTCTATCCTATCCTCTATCCTATCCTATCCTCAATCCTATCCTATCCCGTACCCTATCCTATCCTCTATCCTATCTTATCCTCTATCCTATCCTATCCTCTATCCTCTCCTCTAACCTATCCTATACTGTATCCTACCCAATCCCCTATCCTATCCTCTATCCTATCCTATTCTCAATCCTATCCTATCCTCTGTCCTATCCTATTTTCTATCCTATCCTATCCTCTATCCTATCCTGTCTTCTATTATATCCTATCCTCTATCCTATCCTATCTTCTATTATATAATATCCTCTATTCTATCCAATCCTCTATCCTATCCAATCCTCTATTCTATAATATCGTCTATCCTATCCAGTCCTCTATCCTAACCTATATCCTATGCTATCCTCAATCCTATCCTGTATCCTATCCTATCCTCTATCCTATCGTATCCTCTATCCTATCCCATCCTCTATCCTATCCCATCCTCTATCCTATCCTATCCTATATCCTATAATATCCTCAATCCTATCCTATCCTCTATCCTATCCTATCCTCTATCCTATTCTATCCTCTATCCTATCGTATTCTCTATCCTATCCCATCCTCTATCCTATCCTGCCATCTATCCTATCCTATCCTGTATCCTATAATATCCTCTATCCTATCCTATCCTCCACCCTATCCAATCCCCTATCTTATCCTCTATCCTATCCTATTCTCTATCCTGTCCCATCCTCTATCCTATCCTACCCTCTATCCTATAATATCCTCTATCCTATCCTATCCTCTATCCTATCCTATCGTCTATCCTATTATATCCTCTATCCTATCCAATCCTCTATCCTATCCTCTATCCTATCCTCTATCCTATCCTATCCTCAATCCTATCCTATCCCGTATCCTATCCTATCCTCTATCCTATCCTATCCTCAATCCTATCCTATCCCGTATCGTATCCTATCCTCTATCCTATCCTATCCTATATACTATTATATAATATCCTCTTTCCTATCCTCTATCCTATCCTCTATCCTATCCTATCCTCAATCCTACCCTATCCACTATCCTACCCTATCCTCTAACCTATCCTATCCTCAATCCTATCCTATCCTCTTCCCTATCCTATCCTCTATCCTATCCTATCCTCTATCCTATCGTATCCTCTATCCTATCCCATACTCTATCCTATCCTATCCTCTATCCTATCGTATCCTATATCCTATCACATCCTCTATCGTATCCTATCCTCTATCCTATCCTATCCTGTATCTTATAATATCCTCTATCCTATCCTATACTCTATCCTATCCCATCCTCTATCCTATCCTATCGTCTATCCTATTATATCCTCTATCCTATCCAATCCTCTATCCTATCCTCTATCCTATCCTCTATCCTATCCTCTATCCTATCCTATCCTCAATCCTATCCTATCCCGTATCCTATCCTATCCTCTATCCTATCCTATCCTCTATCCTATCCTATCCTCTATCCTATCCTATCCTCTATCCTATCCTATCCTCTATTCTATCCTATCCTCTATCCTATCCTATCCTCTATCCTATCCTATCCTCTATCCTATCCTATCCCCTATCCTATCCTATCCTCTATCCTATCCTATCCTCTATCCTATCCTATCCTCTATCCTATACTATCGTCTATCCTATCCTATCCTCTATCCTATCCAATCGCCTATCCGATCTTCTATCCTATTCAATCCCCTGTCCTATCCTCTATCCTATCCTATCCTCTATCCTATCCTAACCTCTATCCTATCCACTATCAGATTCCTATCCTCTATCCTATCCAATCCTATATCCTATCCTCTATCCCATCCAATCCTCTATCCTATCATATCGTGTATTATATCCTATCCTCTATCCTAACCTATCCTCTATCCTATCCAATCCCCTATCCTATCCGCTATCC
Organism: Halictus rubicundus; assembly: GCF_050948215.1. NCBI lineage: Eukaryota > Metazoa > Arthropoda > Insecta > Hymenoptera > Halictidae > Halictus > Halictus rubicundus. The sequence goes on from NW_027488779.1 coordinate 273,947, forward strand.
TATCCAATCCCCTATCCTATCCTCAATCCTATCCTATCCGATCCTCTATGCTATCCTATCCTCTATAATATCGTATCCTCTATCATATCCTATCCTCTTTCCTATAATATCATCTATCCTATCCTATTCTCTATCTTAACATATCCTATCCTCTATCCTATCCTATGCTCTATGTTATCCTATCCTCTAACCTATTCTATCCTCTATCCTATCCTATCCTCTATCCTATCCTCTATCCTATCCTATCCTCTATCCTATCTTATCCTCTATCCTATTCAATCCTCTATCCTATCCTCTATCCTATCCTCTATCCTATCCTCTATCCTATCCTCTATCCTATACTCTATCCTATCCTCTATCCAATCCTCTATCCTATCCTCTATCGTATCCTATTCTCTATCCTATCCAATCCTATATCGTATCCTCTATCCTATCCTATCCTCTATCCTATCCTATCCTGTATCCTATCCTATCCTATCCTCTATCCTATCCTATCCTCTATCCTGTCCTATCCTTTGTCCTATCCGATCCTCTATCGCATCCTATTCTCTATCCAATCCTATCCTATCCTCTATCGTATCCTATTCTCTATCCTATCCAATCCTATATCGTATCCTCTATCCTATCCTATCCTGTATCCTATCCTATCCTATCCTCTATCCTATCCTATCCTCTATGCTATCCTATCCTCTATCCTATCCTATCCTCTATCCTATCCTATCCTCTATCCTATCCTATCCTCTATCCTATCCTACCCTCTATCCTATCCTATCCTCTATCCTATCCTATCCTCTATCCTATCCTATCCTCTATCCTATCCTATCCTCTATCCGATCCTATAATCTATCCAATCCTATACTATCCTCTATCGTATCCTACTCTCTATCCTATCCAATCCTATATCGTATCCTCTATCCAATCCTATCCTCTATCCTGTCCTATCCTCTATCCTATCCTATCCTCTATCCCATCCTATTCTCTATCCAATCCTATCCTATTTCCTATCGTATCTTATTCTCTATCCTATACAATCCTATATCGTATCCTCTATCCTATCCTATCCTCTATCCAATCCTATAATGTATCCTATCCTACCCTACACTCTATCCTATCCTATCCTCTATCCTATCCAATCCTCTATCCTATCCTATCCTCTATCCTATCCTATCCTGTATCCTATCCTATCATCTATCCTATCGAATCCTCTATCCTATCCTATCCTCTATCCTATCCTATCCTCTATCCTATCCTATCCTGTATCCTATACTATCGTCTATAATATCCTATCCTCTATCCTATCCTATCCTCTATCCTATCATATCCTTTATCCTATACTATCCTCTATCCTATCCTATCCTCTATCCTATCCTATCCTCTATCCTATCCTATCCTGTATCCTATCCTATCCTCTATAATATCCTATCCTCTATCGTATCAAATTCTCTATCCTATCCAATCCTATATCGTATCCTCTATCCTATCCTATCCTCTATCCTATCCTATCCTGTATCCTATCCTATCCTATCCTCTATCCTATCCTATCCTGTATCCTATCCTATCCTATCCTATCCTCTATCCTATCCTATCCTCTATCCTATCCTATCCTCTATCCTATCATATCCTCTATCCTATAATATCCTCTATCCTATCCTATCCTCTATCCTATCCTATCCTCTATCCTATCCTATCCTCTATCCTATCCTATCCTCTATCCTATCCTATCCTCTATCCTATCCTATCCTCTATCCTATCCTATCCTCTATCCGATCCTATAATCTATCCAATCCTATACTATCCTCTATCGTATCCTACTCTCTATCCTGTCCAATCCTATATCGTATCCTCTATCCTATCCTATCCTCTATCCTGTCCTATCCTCTATCCTATCCTATCCTCTATCCCATCCTATTCTCTATCCAATCCTATCCTATTCCCTATCGTATCTTATTCTCTATCCTATACAATCCTATATCGTATCCTCGATCCTATCCTATCCTCTATCCAATCCTATAATGTATCCTATCCTACCCTACACTCTATCCTATCCTATCCTCTATCCTATCCAATCCTCTATCCTATCCTATCCTCTATCATATCCTATCCTCTATCCTATCCTATCCTGTATCCTATCCTATCATCTATCCTATCGAATCCTCTATCCTATCCTATCCACTATCCTATCCTATCCTCTATCCTATCCTATCCTCTATCCTATCCTATCCTGTATCCTATACTATCGTCTATAATATCCTATCCTCTATCCTATCCTATCCTCTATCCTATCATATCCTTTATCCTATCCTATCCTCTATCCCATCCAATCCTCTATCCTATCATATCGTGTATTATATCCTATCCTCTATCCTAACCTATCCTCTATCCTATCCAATCCCCTATCCTATCCGCTATCCTATCCAATCCCCTATCCTATCCTCAATCCTATCCTATCCGATCCTCTATGCTATCCTATCCTCTATAATATCGTATCCTCTATCATATCCTATCCTCTTTCCTATAATATCATCTATCCTATCCTATTCTCTATCTTAACATATCCTATCCTCTATCCTATCCTATGCTCTATCCTATCCTATCCTCTATGTTATCCTATCCTCTAACCTATCCTATCCTCTATCCTATCCTATCCTCTATCCTATCCTCTATCCTATCCTATCCTCTATCCTATCTTATCCTCTATCCTATTCAATCCTCTATCCTATCCTCTATCCTATCCTCTATCCTATCCTCTATCCTATCCTCTATCCTATACTCTATCCTATCCTCTATCCAATCCTCTATCCTATCCTCTATCGTATCCTATTCTCTATCCTATCCAATCCTATATCGTATCCTCTATCCTATCCTATCCTCTATCCTATCCTATCCTGTATCCTATCCTATCCTATCCTCTATCCTATCCTATCCTCTATCCTGTCCTATCCTTTATCCTATCCGATCCTCTATCGCATCCTATTCTCTATCCAATCCTATCCTATTACCTATCGTATCTTATTCTCTATCCTATCCAATCCTATATCGTATCCTCTATCCTATCCTATCCTCTATCCTATCCTATCCTCTATCCTATCCTATCCTGTATCCTATCCTATCCTATACTCTATCCTATCCTATCCTCTATCCTATCCTATCCTCTATCCTATCCACTCCTCTATCCTATCCTATCCTCTATCCTATCCTATCCTGTATCATATCCTATACCTCTATCCTATCCTATCCTCTATCCCATCCTATTCTCTATCCAATCCTATCCTATCCTCTATCGTATCCTATTCTCTATCCTATCCAATCCTATATCGTATCTTCTATCCTATCCTATCCTCTATCCTATCCTATCCTGTATCCTATCCTATTCTATCCTATCCTCTATCCTATCCTATCCTCTATCCTATCCTATCCTATCCTCTATCCTATCCTATCCTCTATCCTATCCTATCCTCTATCCTATCCTATCCTCTGTCCTATCCTATCCTCTATCCTATCCTATCCTCAATCCTATCCTATCCTCTATCCTGTCCTATCCTCTCCTCTATCCTATCCTATCCTCTATCCCATCCTATTCTCTATCCAATCCTATCCTATCCTCTATCGTATCCTATTCTCTATCCTATCCAATCCTATATCGTATCCTCTATCCTATCCTATCCTCTATCCTATCCTATCCTGTATCCTATCCTATCCTATCCTCTATCCTATCCTATCCTCTATGCTAGCCTATCCTCTTTCCTATCCTATCCTCTATCCTATCCTATCCTCTATCCTATCCTATCCTATATCGTATCCTCTATCCTATCCTATCCTGTATCCTATCCTATCCTATCCTCTATCCTATCCTATCCTCTATCCTATCCTATCCTCAATCCTATCCTATCCTCTATCCTGTCCTATCCTCTCCTCTATCCTATCCTATCCTCTATCCCATCCTATTCTCTATCCAATCCTATCCTATCCTCTATCGTATCCTATTCTCTATCCTATCCAATCCTATATCGTATCCTCTATCCTATCCTATCCTCTATCCTATCCTATCCTCTATCCTGTCCTATCATCTCCTCTATCCTATCCTATCATCTATCCCATCCTATTCTCTATCCAATCCTATCCTATCCTCTATCGTATCCTATTCTCTATCCTATCCAATCCTATATCGTATCCTCTATCCTATCCTATCCTGTATCCTATCCTATCCTATCCTCTATCCTATCCTATCCTCTATCCTATCCTATCCTCTATCCTATCCTATCCTCTATCCTATCCTATCCTCTATCCTATCCTACCCTCTATCCTATCCTATCCTCTATCCTATCCTATCCTCTATCCTATCCTATCCTCTATCCTATCCTATCCTCTATCCGATCCTATAATCTATCCAATCCTATACTATCCTCTATCGTATCCTACTCTCTATCCTATCCAATCCTATATCGTATCCTCTATCCAATCCTATCCTCTATCCTGTCCTATCCTCTATCCTATCCTATCCTCTATCCCATCCTATTCTCTATCCAATCCTATCCTATTTCCTATCGTATCTTATTCTCTATCCTATACAATCCTATATCGTATCCTCTATCCTATCCTATCCTCTATCCAATCCTATAATGTATCCTATCCTACCCTACACTCTATCCTATCCTATCCTCTATCCTATCCAATCCTCTATCCTATCCTATCCTCTATCCTATCCTATCCTGTATCCTATCCTATCATCTATCCTATCGAATCCTCTATCCTACCCTATCCTCTATCCTATCCTATCCTCTATCCTATCCTATCCTCTATCCTATCCTATCCTCTATCCTATCCTATCCTGTATCCTATACTATCGTCTATAATATCCTATCCTCTATCCTATCCTATCCTCTATCCTATCATATCCTTTATCCTATACTATCCTCTATCCTATCCTATCCTCTATCCTATCCTATCCTCTATCCTATCCTATCCTGTATCCTATCCTATCCTCTATAATATCCTATCCTCTATCGTATCCTATTCTCTATCCTATCCAATCCTATATCGTATCCTCTATCCTATCCTATCCTCTATCCTATCCTATCCTGTATCCTATCCTATCCTATCCTCTATCCTATCCTATCCTGTATCCTATCCTATCCTATCCTATCCTCTATCCTATCCTATCCTCTATCCTATCCTATCCTCTATCCTATCATATCCTCTATCCTATCCTATCCTCTATCCTATCCTATCCTCTATCCTATCCTATCCTCTATCCTATCCTATCCTCTATCCTATCCTATCCTCTATCCGATCCTATAATCTATCCAATCCTATACTATCCTCTATCGTATCCTACTCTCTATCCTGTCCAATCCTATATCGTATCCTCTATCCTATCCTATCCTCTATCCTGTCCTATCCTCTATCCTATCCTATCCTCTATCCCATCCTATTCTCTATCCAATCCTATCCTATTCCCTATCGTATCTTATTCTCTATCCTATACAATCCTATATCGTATCCTCTATCCTATCCTATCCTCTATCCAATCCTATAATGTATCCTATCCTACCCTACACTCTATCCTATCCTATCCTCTATCCTATCCAATCCTCTATCCTATCCTATCCTCTATCATATCCTATCCTCTATCCTATCCTATCCTGTATCCTATCCTATCATCTATCCTATCGAATCCTCTATCCTATCCTATCCACTATCCTATCCTATCCTCTATCCTATCCTATCCTCTATCCTATCCTATCCTGTATCCTATACTATCGTCTATAATATCCTATCCTCTATCCTATCCTATCCTCTATCCTATCATATCCTTTATCCAATCCTATCATCTATCCTATCCTATCCTCTATCCTATCCTATCCTCTATCCTATCCTATCCTGTATCCTATCCTATCCTCTATAATATCCTGTTATCTATCGTATCCTATTCTCTATATTATCCAATCCTATATCGTATCCTCTATCCTATCCTATCCTCTATCCCATCCTATCCTGTATCCTATCCTATCCTCTATCCTATCATATCCTCTATCCTATTCTATCCACTATCCTATCCTATCCTCTATCCTATCCTATCCTCTATCCTATCCTATCCTGTATCCTATACTATCGTCTATAATATCCTATCCTCTATCCTATCCTATCCTCAATCCTATCCTATCCTCTATCCTATCCTATCCTCTATCCTATCCTATCCTGTATCCTATACTATCGTCTATAATATCCTATCCTCTATCCTATCCTATCCTCTATCCTATCATATCCTTTATCCTATACTATCCTCTATCCTATCCTATCCTCTATCCTATCCTATCCTCTATCCTATCCTATCCTGTATCCTATCCTATCCTCTATAATATCCTATCCTCTATCGTATCCTATTCTCTATCCTATCCAATCCTATATCGTATCCTCTATCCTATCCTATCCTCTATCCTATCCTATCCTGTATCCTATCCTATCCTATCCTCTATCCTATCCTATCCTGTATCCTATCCTATCCTATCCTATCCTCTATCCTATCCTATCCTCTATCCTATCCTATCCTCTATCCTATCATATCCTCTATCCTATCCTATCCTCTATCCTATCCTATCCTCTATCCTATCCTATCCTCTATCCTATCCTATCCTGTATCCTATCCTATCCTATCCTCTATCCTATCCTATCCTGTATCCTATCCTATCCTATCCTATCCTCTATCCTATCCTATCCTCTATCCTATCCTATCCTCTATCCTATCATATCCTCTATCCTATCCTATCCTCTATCCTATCCTATCCTCTATCCTATCCTATCCTCTATCCTATCCTATCCTCTATCCTATCCTATCCTCTATCCGATCCTATAATCTATCCAATCCTATACTATCCTCTATCGTATCCTACTCTCTATCCTGTCCAATCCTATATCGTATCCTCTATCCTATCCTATCCTCTATCCTGTCCTATCCTCTATCCTATCCTATCCTCTATCCCATCCTATTCTCTATCCAATCCTATCCTATTCCCTATCGTATCTTATTCTCTATCCTATACAATCCTATATCGTATCCTCTATCCTATCCTATCCTCTATCCAATCCTATAATGTATCCTATCCTACCCTACACTCTATCCTATCCTATCCTCTATCCTATCCAATCCTCTATCCTATCCTATCCTCTATCATATCCTATCCTCTATCCTATCCTATCCTGTATCCTATCCTATCATCTATCCTATCGAATCCTCTATCCTATCCTATCCACTATCCTATCCTATCCTCTATCCTATCCTATCCTCTATCCTATCCTATCCTGTATCCTATACTATCGTCTATAATATCCTATCCTCTATCCTATCCTATCCTCTATCCTATCATATCCTTTATCCAATCCTATCATCTATCCTATCCTATCCTCTATCCTATCCTATCCTCTATCCTATCCTATCCTGTATCCTATCCTATCCTCTATAATATCCTGTTATCTATCGTATCCTATTCTCTATCCTATCCAATCCTATATCGTATCCTCTATCCTATCCTATCCTCTATCCCATCCTATCCTGTATCCTATCCTATCCTCTATCCTATCATATCCTCTATCCTATTCTATCCACTATCCTATCCTATCCTCTATCCTATCCTATCCTCTATCCTATCCTATCCTGTATCCTATACTATCGTCTATAATATCCTATCCTCTATCCTATCCTATCCTCAATCCTATCCTATCCCGTATCCTATCCTATCCTCTATCCTATCCTATCCTCTATCCTATCCTATCCTCTATCCTATCCTATCCTCTATTCTATCCTATCCTCTATCCTATCCTATCCTCTATCCTATCCTATCCTCTATCCTATCCTATCCCCTATCCTATCCTATCCTCTATCCTATCCTATCCTCTATCCTATCCTATCCTCTATCCTATGCTATCCTCTATCCTATCCTATCCTCTATAGTATTCAATCCCCTATCCTATCCTCTATCCGACCCTATCCTCTATTCTATCCTATTCTCTATCCTATCCTGTATCCTATCCTATCCTATCCTATCCTCTATCCTATCCTCTATCCTATACTATCGTCTATCCTATCCTATCCTCTATCCTATCCAATCGCCTATCCGATCTTCTATCCTATTCAATCCCCTGTCCTATCCTCTATCCTATCCTATCCTCTATCCTATCCTAACCTCTATCCTATCCACTATCAGATTCCTATCCTCTATCCTATCCAATCCTATATCCTATCCTCTATCCCATCCAATCCTCTATCCTATCATATCGTGTATTATATCCTATCCTCTATCCTAACCTATCCTCTATCCTATCCAATCCCCTATCCTATCCACTATCCTATCCAATCCCCTATCCTATCCTCAATCCTATCCTATCCGATCATCTATGCTATCCTATCCTCTATAATATCGTATCCTCTATCATATCCTATCCTCTTTCCTATAATATCATCTATCCTATCCTATTCTCTATCTTAACATATCCTATCCTCTATCCTATCCTATGCTCTATATTATCCTATACTCTAACCTATCCTATCCTCTATCCTATCCTATCCTCTATCCTATCCTCTATCCTATCCTATCCTCTATCCTATCTTATCCTCTATCCTATTCAATCCTCTATCCTATCCTCTATCCTATCCTCTATCCTATCCTCTATCCTATCCTCTATCCTATCCTCTATCCTATACTCTATCCTATCCTCTATCCAATCCTCTATCCTATCCTCTATCGTATCCTATTCTCTATCCTATCCAATCCTATATCGTATCCTCTATCCTATCCTATCCTCTATCCTATCCTATCCTGTATCCTATCCTATCCTATCCTCTATCCTATCCTATCCTCTATCCTGTCCTATCCTTTATCCTATCCGATCCTCTATCGCATCCTATTCTCTATCCAATCCTATCCTATTACCTATCGTATCTTATTCTCTATCCTATCCAATCCTATATCGTATCCTCTATCCTATCCTATCCTCTATCCTATCCTATCCTCTATCCTATCCTATCCTGTATCCTATCCTATCCTATACTCTATCCTATCCTATCCTCTATCCTATCCTATCCTCTATCCTATCCACTCCTCTATCCTATCCTATCCTCTATCCTATCCTATCCTGTATCATATCCTATACCTCTATCCTATCCTATCCTCTATCCCATCCTATTCTCTATCCAATCCTATCCTATCCTCTATCGTATCCTATTCTCTATCCTATCCAATCCTATATCGTATCTTCTATCCTATCCTATCCTCTATCCTATCCTATCCTCTATCCTATCCTATCCTGTATCCTATCCTATCCTCTATAATATCCTGTTATCTATCGTATCCTATTCTCTATCCTATCCAATCCTATATCGTATCCTCTATCCTATCCTATCCTCTATCCCATCCTATCCTGTATCCTATCCTATCCTCTATCCTATCATATCCTCTATCCTATTCTATCCACTATCCTATCCTATCCTCTATCCTATCCTATCCTCTATCCTATCCTATCCTGTATCCTATACTATCGTCTATAATATCCTATCCTCTATCCTATCCTATCCTCAATCCTATCCTATCCCGTATCCTATCCTATCCTCTATCCTATCCTATCCTCTATCCTATCCTATCCTCTATTCTATCCTATCCTCTATCCTATCCTATCCTCTATCCTATCCTATCCTCTATCCTATCCTATCCCCTATCCTATCCTATCCTCTATCCTATCCTATCCTCTATCCTATCCTATCCTCTATCCTATGCTATCCTCTATCCTATCCTATCCTCTTTAGTATTCAATCCCCTATCCTATCCTCTATCCGACCCTATCCTCTATTCTATCCTATTCTCTATCCTATCCTGTATCCTATCCTATCCTATCCTATCCTCTATCCTATCCTCTATCCTATACTATCGTCTATCCTATCCTATCCTCTATCCTATCCAATCGCCTATCCGATCTTCTATCCTATTCAATCCCCTGTCCTATCCTCTATCCTATCCTATCCTCTATCCTATCCTAACCTCTATCCTATCCACTATCAGATTCCTATCCTCTATCCTATCCAATCCTATATCCTATCCTCTATCCCATCCAATCCTCTATCCTATCATATCGTGTATTATATCCTATCCTCTATCCTAACCTATCCTCTATCCTATCCAATCCCCTATCCTATCCACTATCCTATCCAATCCCCTATCCTATCCTCAATCCTATCCTATCCGATCCTCTATGCTATCCTATCCTCTATAATATCGTATCCTCTATCATATCCTATCCTCTTTCCTATAATATCATCTATCCTATCCTATTCTCTATCTTAACATATCCTATCCTCTATCCTATCCTATGCTCTATATTATCCTATCCTCTAACCTATCCTATCCTCTATCCTATCCTATCCTCTATCCTATCCTCTATCCTATCCTATCCTCTATCCTATCTTATCCTCTATCCTATTCAATCCTCTATCCTATCCTCTATCCTATCCTCTATCCTATCCTCTATCCTATCCTCTATCCTATCCTCTATCCTATACTCTATCCTATCCTCTATCCAATCCTCTATCCTATCCTCTATCGTATCCTATTCTCTATCCTATCCAATCCTATATCGTATCCTCTATCCTATCCTATCCTCTATCCTATCCTATCCTGTATCCTATCCTATCCTATCCTCTATCCTATCCTATCCTCTATCCTGTCCTATCCTTTATCCTATCCGATCCTCTATCGCATCCTATTCTCTATCCAATCCTATCCTATTACCTATCGTATCTTATTCTCTATCCTATCCAATCCTATATCGTATCCTCTATCCTATCCTATCCTCTATCCTATCCTATCCTCTATCCTATCCTATCCTGTATCCTATCCTATCCTATACTCTATCCTATCCTATCCTCTATCCTATCCTATCCTCTATCCTATCCACTCCTCTATCCTATCCTATCCTCTATCCTATCCTATCCTGTATCATATCCTATACCTCTATCCTATCCTATCCTCTATCCCATCCTATTCTCTATCCAATCCTATCCTATCCTCTATCGTATCCTATTCTCTATCCTATCCAATCCTATATCGTATCTTCTATCCTATCCTATCCTCTATCCTATCCTATCCTGTATCCTATCCTATTCTATCCTATCCTCTATCCTATCCTATCCTCTATCCTATCCTATCCTATCCTCTATCCTATCCTATCCTCTATCCTATCCTATCCTCTATCCTAGCCTATCCTCTGTCCTATCCTATCCTCTATCCTATCCTATCCTCAATCCTATCCTATCCTCTATCCTGTCCTATCCTCTCCTCTATCCTATCCTATCCTCTATCCCATCCTATTCTCTATCCAATCCTATCCTATCCTCTATCGTATCCTATTCTCTATCCTATCCAATCCTATATCGTATCCTCTATCCTATCCTATCCTCTATCCTATCCTATCCTGTATCCTATCCTATCCTATCCTCTATCCTATCCTATCCTCTATGCTATCCTATCCTCTATCCTGTCCTATCATCTCCTCTATCCTATCCTATCATCTATCCCATCCTATTCTCTATCCAATCCTATCCTATCCTCTATCGTATCCTATTCTCTATCCTATCCAATCCTATATCGTATCCTCTATCCTATCCTATCCTGTATCCTATCCTATCCTATCCTCTATCCTATCCTATCCTCTATGCTATCCTATCCTCTATCCTATCCTATCCTCTATCCTATCCTATCCTCTATCCTATCCTACCCTCTATCCTATCCTATCCTCTATCCTATCCTATCCTCTATCCTATCCTACTCTCTATCCTATCCAATCCTATATCGTATCCTCTATCCAATCCTATCCTCTATCCTGTCCTATCCTCTATGCTATCCTATCCTCTATCCCATCCTATTCTCTATCCAATCCTATCCTATTTCCTATCGTATCTTATTCTCTATCCTATACAATCCTATATCGTATCCTCTATCCTATCCTATCCTCTATCCAATCCTATAATGTATCCTATCCTACCCTACACTCTATCCTATCCTATCCTCTATCCTATCCAATCCTCTATCCTATCCTATCCTCTATCCTATCCTATCCTGTATCCTATCCTATCATCTATCCTATCGAATCCTCTATCCTATCCTATCCTCTATCCTATCCTATCCTCTATCCTATCCTATCCTCTATCCTATCCTATCCTGTATCCTATACTATCGTCTATAATATCCTATCCTCTATCCTATCCTATCCTCTATCCTATCATATCCTTTATCCTATACTATCCTCTATCCTATCCTATCCTCTATCCTATCCTATCCTCTATCCTATCCTATCCTGTATCCTATCCTATCCTCTATAATATCCTATCCTCTATCGTATCCTATTCTCTATCCTATCCAATCCTATATCGTATCCTCTATCCTATCCTATCCTCTATCCTATCCTATCCTGTATCCTATCCTATCCTATCCTCTATCCTATCATATCCTGTATCCTATCCTATCCTATCCTATCCTCTATCCTATCCTATCCTCTATCCTATCCTATCCTCTATCCTATCATATCCTCTATCCTATAATATCCTCTATCCTATCCTATCCTATCCTCTATCCTATCCTATCCTCTATCCTATCCTATCCTCTATCCGATCCTATAATCTATCCAATCCTATACTATCCTCTATCGTATCCTACTCTCTATCCTGTCCAATCCTATATCGTATCCTCTATCCTATCCTATCCTCTATACTGTCCTATCCTCTATCCTATCCTATCCTCTATCCCATCCTATTCTCTATCCAATCCTATCCTATTCCCTATCGTATCTTATTCTCTATCCTATACAATCCTATATCGTATCCTCTATCCTATCCTATCCTCTATCCAATCCTATAATGTATCCTATCCTACCCTACACTCTATCCTATCCTATCCTCTATCCTATCCAATCCTCTATCCTATCCTATCCTCTATCATATCCTATCCTCTATCCTATCCTATCCTGTATCCTATCCTATCATCTATCCTATCGAATCCTCTATCCTATCCTATCCACTATCCTATCCTATCCTCTATCCTATCCTATCCTCTATCCTATCCTATCCTGTATCCTATACTATCGTCTATAATATCCTATCCTCTATCCTATCCTATCCTCTATCCTATCATATCCTTTATCCTATCCTATCCTCTATCCCATCCAATCCTCTATCCTATCATATCGTGTATTATATCCTATCCTCTATCCTAACCTATCCTCTATCCTATCCAATCCCCTATCCTATCCGCTATCCTATCCAATCCCCTATCCTATCCTCAATCCTATCCTATCCGATCCTCTATGCTATCCTATCCTCTATAATATCGTATCCTCTATCATATCCTATCCTCTTTCCTATAATATCATCTATCCTATCCTATTCTCTATCTTAACATATCCTATCCTCTATCCTATCCTATGCTCTATCCTATCCTATCCTCTATGTTATCCTATCCTCTAACCTATCCTATCCTCTATCCTATCCTATCCTCTATCCTATCCTCTATCCTATCCTATCCTCTATCCTATCTTATCCTCTATCCTATTCAATCCTCTATCCTATCCTCTATCCTATCCTCTATCCTATCCTCTATCCTATCCTCTATCCTATACTCTATCCTATCCTCTATCCAATCCTCTATCCTATCCTCTATCGTATCCTATTCTCTATCCTATCCAATCCTATATCGTATCCTCTATCCTATCCTATCCTCTATCCTATCCTATCCTGTATCCTATCCTATCCTATCCTCTATCCTATCCTATCCTCTATCCTGTCCTATCCTTTATCCTATCCGATCCTCTATCGCATCCTATTCTCTATCCAATCCTATCCTATTACCTATCGTATCTTATTCTCTATCCTATCCAATCCTATATCGTATCCTCTATCCTATCCTATCCTCTATCCTATCCTATCCTCTATCCTATCCTATCCTGTATCCTATCCTATCCTATACTCTATCCTATCCTATCCTCCATCCTATCCTATCCTCTATCCTATCCACTCCTCTATCCTATCCTATCCTCTATCCTATCCTATCCTGTATCATATCCTATACCTCTATCCTATCCTATCCTCTATCCCATCCTATTCTCTATCTAATCCTATCCTATCCTCTATCGTATCCTATTCTCTATCCTATCCAATCCTATATCGTATCTTCTATCCTATCCTATCCTCTATCCTATCCTATCCTGTATCCTATCCTATTCTATCCTATCCTCTATCCTATCCTATCCTCTATCCTATCCTATCCTATCCTCTATCCTATCCTATCCTCTATCCTATCCTATCCTCTATCCTATCCTATCCTCTATCCTATCCTATCCTGTATCCTATCTTATCCTCTATAATATCCTATCCTCTATCGTATCCTATTCTCTATCCTATCCAATCCTATATCGTATCCTCTATCCTATCCTATCCTCTATCCTATCCTATCCTGTATCCTATCCTATCCTATCCTCTATCCTATCCTATCCTGTATCCTATCCTATCCTATCCTATCCTCTATCCTATCCTATCCTCTATCCTATCCTATCCTCTATCCTATCATATCCTCTATCCTATCCTATCCTCTATCCTATCCTATCCTCTATCCTATCCTATCCTCTATCCTATCCTATCCTCTATCCTATCCTATCCTCTATCCTATCCTATCCTCTATCCAATCCTATACTATCCTCTATCGTATCCTACTCTCTATCCTGTCCAATCCTATATCGTATCCTCTATCCTATCCTATCCTCTATCCTGTCCTATCCTCTATCCTATCCTATCCTCTATCCCATCCTATTCTCTATCCAATCCTATCCTATTCCCTATCGTATCTTATTCTCTATCCTATACAATCCTATATCGTATCCTCTATCCTATCCTATCCTCTATCCAATCCTATAATGTATCCTATCCTACCCTACACTCTATCCTATCCTATCCTCTATCCTATCCAATCCTCTATCCTATCCTATCCTCTATCATATCCTATCCTCTATCCTATCCTATCCTGTATCCTATCCTATCATCTATCCTATCGAATCCTCTATCCTATCCTATCCACTATCCTATCCTATCCTCTATCCTATCCTATCCTCTATCCTATCCTATCCTGTATCCTATACTATCGTCTATAATATCCTATCCTCTATCCTATCCTATCCTCTATCCTATCATATCCTTTATCCTATCCTATCCTCTATCCTATCCTATCCTCTATCCTATCCTATCCTCTATCCTATCCTATCCTGTATCCTATCCTATCCTCTATAATATCCTATTATCTATCGTATCCTATTCTCTATCCTATCCAATCCTATATCGTATCCTCTATCCTATCCTATCCTCTATCCCATCCTATCCTGTATCCTATCCTATCCTCTATCCTATCATATCCTCTATCCTATTCTATCCACTATCCTATCCTATCCTCTATCCTATCCTATCCTCTATCCTATCCTATCCTGTATCCTATACTATCGTCTATAATATCCTATCCTCTATCCTATCCTATCCTCTATCCTATCATATCCTTTATCCTATCCTATCCTCTATCCTATCCTATCCTCTATCCTATCCTATCCTCTATCCTATCCTATCCTGTATCCTATCCTATCCTCTATAATATCCTATTATCTATCGTATCCTATTCTCTATCCTATCCAATCCTATATCGTATCCTCTATCCTATCCTATCCTCTATCCCATCCTATCCTGTATCCTATCCTATCCTCTATCCTATCATATCCTCTATCCTATTCTATACTCTATCATATCCTTTCCGATATCCTATCCTATCCTATCGTCTATCCTATCCAATCCTATATCCTATCCTCTATCCTACCCTATCCTCTATCCTATCCTATCCTCTATACTATCCTATCCTCAATCCTATCCTGTCCTCAATTCTATGCTATACTCCATCCTATCCTCTCCGCTATCCTATCCTATCCTCTATCCTATAATATCCTCTATCCTATCCAATCCTCTATCCCATCCTCTATCCTATTCTCTATCCAATCCTATCCTCTATCCTATCCTCTATCCCGTCCTATTCTCTATTACATCCAATACTCGATCCTATTCTATCATCTATCCTATCGTATCCTCTATCCTATCCTATCCTCTATCCTATAATCTATCCTCAATCCTATCCTCTATCCTATCCTATCCTCTATAGTATCCTATCCTCTATCACATCCTATCCTCTTTCCTTTAATATCATCTATCCTATCCTATCCTCTACAATATCCTATCCTCTTTCCTTTAATATCATCTATCCTATCCTATTCTCAATCCTATCCTATCCTCTTTCCTATTCTATACTCTATCCTATCCTATCCGCTCTCCTATCCTATCCTCTATCATATCCTATCCTGTATCCTATCCAATCCCCTATCCTATCCTCTATTCGATCCTCTCCTCTATAATATCGTATCCTCTATCCTATCCTGTCCTCTATACTATAATATCATCCATCCTAACCTATTCTATATCCTACCCTATATTATCCTCTATCGTATCCTATGCTGTATCCTATCCTATCTTCTATCGTATCCTATCCTCTACCCTATCCAATCCTATATCCTATCCTATCCGCTATCCTATCCTATCATCTATCCTATCGTATCCTCTATCCTATCCTATCGTATCCTGTCCTCTATCCTATCCTTCCTATCCTCTATCCTATCCACTCCTCTACCCTATCCTATCCTCTATCCTATCCTATCCTGTATCCTATTCTATCCTCTATCCTATCCTATCCTATCCTATCCTCTATCATATCCTATCCTCTATCCTATACTCCATCCTATCCTATCATCCATTCTATCCTATCCTGTTTTCGATCCAATCCGCTATCATATCCTCTATTCTATCCTCTATCCTACCCTATCCTCTATACTATCCTATCCTCTATCCTATCCATACCTCTATCATATCCTATCATCCATCCTAACATATCCTCTATCCTATCCTAACCTATCGTCCATCCTATCCTATCCTAACCTATCGTCCATCCTATCCTATCCTCTATCCTATCCTATCCTCTATCCTATCGTATCCTCTATCCTATCCTATCCTCTATCCTATCCTATCCTCGATAATATCGTATTCTCCATCCTATCCTATCCTCTTTCCTATCCTATCCGATATCCTAACCTATCCTCTATACTATCCGATCCTCTATCCTATCCTATCCTTTATAATATAGTATGCTGTATCATATCCTATCCTCTATCCTATCCTATTCTCTATCCTAACCTCTATCCTATCCTATCCTCTATCCCATCCTATCCTCTATCCTATTCAATACCTTATCCTATCCTATTCTCTATCATAACCTATCCTCTATAAGATCTTATTCTCTATAATATCATATCATCCATCCTATCAAATCGTCTTTCCTATACTATCCTAAATCCTATCCTATCCTCTATCCTATACGATCCTCAATCCTATCCTATCCTCTATCCTATCCTATCGTCTATCCTATTATATCCTCTATCCTATCCAATCCTCTATCCTATCCTCTATCCTATCCTCTATCCTATCCTATCCTCAATCCTATCCTATCCCGTATCCTATCCTATCCTCTATCCTATCCTATCCTCAATCCTATCCTATCCCGTATCCTATCCTATCCTCTATCCTATCCTATCCTCTATCCTATCCTATCCTATATACTATTATATAATATCCTCTTTCCTATCCTCTATCCTATCCTCAATCCTATCCTATCCTCTATCCTATCCTATCCTATATACTATTATATAATATCCTCTTTCCTATCCTCTATCCTATCCTCTATCCTATCCTCTATCCTATCCTCTATCCTATCCTATCCTCAATCCTACCCTATCCACTATCCTACCCTATCCTCTAACCTATCCTATCCTCAATCCTATCCTATCCTCTTCCCTATCCTTTCCTCTATCCTTTCCTATCCTCTATCCTATCCTGTCCTCTACCCTATCCTATGCTCTATCCTATACTATCCTCTATCCTATCCTATAATCTATTATATAATATCCTCTATCCTATCCAATCCTCTATCCTATCCTATCCTCTATCCTATCGTGTCCTCTGTACTATCTTATCCTCTATCCTATCCCATCCTCTATCCTATCCTATCGTCTATCCTAATATATCCTCTATCCTATCCAATCCTCTATCCTATCCTTTATCCTATCCTCTATCCTATCCTATCCTCAATCCTATCCTATCCCGTACCCTATCCTATCATCTATCCTATCCTATCGTCTATCCTATCATCTATCCTATCCTATACTGTATCCTACCCAATCCCCTATCCTATCCTTTATCCTATCCTATCCTATCTTTTATTATATAATATCCTCTATTCTATCCAATCCTCTATCCTATCCAATCCTCTATTCTATAATATCGTCTATCCTATCCAGTCCTCTATCCCAACCTACATCCTATGCTATCCTCAATCCTATCCTGTATCCTATCCTATCCTCTATCCTATCGTATCCTCTATCCTATCCTATCCTCTATCCTATCCCATCCTCTATCATATCCTGCCCACTATCCTATCCTATCCTCCATCCTATATTATCCTCTATCCTGTCCAATCTTCTATCCTATCCTCTATCCTATCCTATCCTCTATGCTATCCTATCCTATCCTCTATCCTATCCTATCCTCTATCCTATCCTATCCTCTATCCTATCCTATCCTCTATCCTATCCATTCCTCTGTTCTATAATATCCTCTATCCTATCCCATCCTCTACCTTATAATATCGTCTATCCTATCCTATCGTATATCCTATAATATCCTTTATCCAATCCTATACTCTATACTATCCTATCCTCCGTCCGATCCTATCCTCTATCCTATCCTATCCTCTATCCTATCCTATCCTCTATCCTATCCTATCCTCTATCCTATCCTATCCTCTATTCTATCCTATCCTCTATCCTATCCTATCGTCTATCCTATCCTATCCTCTATCCTATCCTATCCTCTATCCTATCCTATCCTCTATCCTATCCTATCCTCTATCCTATCCTATCCTCTATCCTATCCTATCCTCTATCCTATCCTATCCTCTATCCTATGCTATCCTCTATCCTATCCTATCCTCTATAGTATCCAATCCCCTATCCTATCCTCTATCCTATCCTATCCTGTATCGTATCCTACCCTCTATCCTATCCTATCCTATACTCTATCCTAACCTGTCTTCTATCCAATCCTATCCTATATCCTATGCTATCCTCAATCCTATCCTGTATCCTATCCAATCCTCTATGCTATCCTATCCTCTATCCTATCCTATCCTCAATCATATCCTACACTCTACCCTATCCTATCCCCTATCCTATCCTATCCTCTATCCTATCCTGTCCTCTATCCTATCCTCTTTCCTATCACATCCTCTATCGTATCCTATCCTCTATCCTATCCTATCCTGTATCTTATAATATCCTCTATCCTATCCTATACTCTGTCCTATCCCATCCTCTATCCTATCCTATCGTCTATCCTATTATATCCTCTATCCTATCCAATCCTCTATCCTATCCTCTATCCTATCCTCTATCCTATCCTATCCTCTATCCCATCCTATCCTCTATCCTATCCTATCCTCTATAATATCCTATCCTCTATCATATCCTATCCTCTATCCTATCCAATCCTATATCCTATCGTCCATCCGACCCTATCCTCTATCCTATCCTATCCTCTTTCCTATCCTCTGTCCTATCCTCTCCTCTATCCTATCCTATCCTCTATCCTATCGTATCCTCTATCCTATCCTATCCTCTATCCTATCGTATCCTCTATCCTATCCTATCCTCTATCCTATCCTATCCTCGATAATATCGTATTCTCCATCCTATCCTATCCTCTTTCCTATCCTATCCGCAATCCTAACCTATCCTCTATACTATCCGATCCTCTATCCTATCCTATCCTTTATAATATAGTATGCTCTATCATATCCTATCCTCTATCCTATCCTATTCTCTATCCTAACCTCTATCCTATCCTATCCTCTATCCCATCCTATCCTCTATCCTATTCAATACCTTATCCTATCCTATTCTTTATCATAACCTATCCTCTATAAGATCTTATTCTCTATAATATCATATCATCCATCCTATCAAATCGTCTTTCCTATACTATCCTAAATCCTATCCTATCCTCTATCCTATACGATCCTCAATCATATCCAATCCTCTATCCTATCCTATCGTCTATCCTATTATATCCTCTATCCTATCCAATCCTCTATCCTATCCTCTATCCTATCCTATACTGTATCCTACCCAATCCCCTATCCTATCCTTTATCCTATCCTATCCTCAATCCTATCCTATCCTCTGTCCTATCCTATCCTCAATCCTATCCTATCCTCTATCCTATCCTGTCTTCTATCCTATCCTATCCTCTATCCTATCCTATCTTTTATTATATAATATCCTCTATTCTATCCAATCCTCTATCCTATCCAATCCTCTATTCTATAATATCGTCTATCCTATCCAGTCCTCTATCCCAACCTACATCCTATGCTATCCTCAATCCTATCCTGTATCCTATCCTATCCTCTATCCTATCGTATCCTCTATCCTATCCTATCCTCTATCCTATCCCATCCTCTATCATATCCTGCCCACTATCCTATCCTATCCTCCATCCTATATTATCCTCTATCCTGTCCAATCTTCTATCCTATCCTCTATCCTATCCTATCCTCTATGCTATCCTATCCTATCCTCTATCCTATCCTATCCTCTATCCTATCCTATCCTCTATCCTATCCTATCCTCTATCCTATCCATTCCTCTGTTCTATAATATCCTCTATCCTATCCCATCCTCTACCTTATAATATCGTCTATCCTATCCTATCGTATATCCTATAATATCCTTTATCCAATCCTATACTCTATACTATCCTATCCTCCGTCCGATCCTCTCCTCTATCCTATCCTATCCTCTATCCTATCGTATCCTCTATCCTATCCTATCCTCTATCCTATCGTATCCTCTATCCTATCCTATCCTCTATCCTATCCTATCCTCGATAATATCGTATTCTCCATCCTATCCTATCCTCTTTCCTATCCTATCCGCAATCCTAACCTATCCTCTATACTATCCGATCCTCTATCCTATCCTATCCTTTATAATATAGTATGCTCTATCATATCCTATCCTCTATCCTATCCTATTCTCTATCCTAACCTCTATCCTATCCTATCCTCTATCCCATCCTATCCTCTATCCTATTCAATACCTTATCCTATCCTATTCTTTATCATAACCTATCCTCTATAAGATCTTATTCTCTATAATATCATATCATCCATCCTATCAAATCGTCTTTCCTATACTATCCTAAATCCTATCCTATCCTCTATCCTATACGATCCTCAATCATATCCAATCCTCTATCCTATCCTATCGTCTATCCTATTATATCCTCTATCCTATCCAATCCTCTATCCTATCCTCTATCCTATCCTATACTGTATCCTACCCAATCCCCTATCCTATCCTTTATCCTATCCTATCCTCAATCCTATCCTATCCTCTGTCCTATCCTATCCTCAATCCTATCCTATCCTCTATCCTATCCTGTCTTCTATCCTATCCTATCCTCTATCCTATCCTATCTTTTATTATATAATATCCTCTATTCTATCCAATCCTCTATCCTATCCAATCCTCTATTCTATAATATCGTCTATCCTATCCAGTCCTCTATCCCAACCTACATCCTATGCTATCCTCAATCCTATCCTGTATCCTATCCTATCCTCTATCCTATCGTATCCTCTATCCTATCCTATCCTCTATCCTATCCCATCCTCTATCATATCCTGCCCACTATCCTATCCTATCCTCCCTCCTATATTATCCTCTATCCTGTCCAATCTTCTATCCTATCCTCTATCCTATCCTATCCTCTATGCTATCCTATCCTATCCTCTATCCTATCCTATCCTCTATCCTATCCTATCCTCTATCCTATCCTATCCTCTATCCTATCCATTCCTCTGTTCTATAATATCCTCTATCCTATCCCATCCTCTACCTTATAATATCGTCTATCCTATCCTATCGTATATCCTATAATATCCTTTATCCAATCCTATACTCTATACTATCCTATCCTCCGTCCGATCCTATCCTCTATCCTATCCTATCCTCTATCCTATCCTATCCTCTATCCTATCCTATCCTCTATCCTATCCTATCCTCTATTCTATCCTATCCTCTATCCTATCCTATCGTCTATCCTATCCTATCCTCTATCCTATCCTATCCTCTATCCTATCCTATCCTCTATCCTATCCTATCCTCTATCCTATCCTATCCTCTATCCTATCCTATCCTCTATCCTATCCTATCCTCTATCCTATGCTATCCTCTATCCTATCCTATCCTCTATAGTATCCAATCCCCTATCCTATCCTCTATCCTATCCTATCCTGTATCGTATCCTACCCTCTATCCTATCCTATCCTATACTCTATCCTAACCTGTCTTCTATCCAATCCTATCCTATATCCTATCCTATCCTCTATCCTATCCTATCCTATCCTCTATCCTATCCTATCCTCTATAATATCGTATCCTCTATCATATTCTATCCTCTATCCTATAATATCATCTATCCAATCCTATTCTCTATCCTACTCTATCCTCTATCCGATCCTATCCTCTATCCTATCCAATCCCCTATCCTATCCTCTATCGTATCCGATCCTCTATCCTATCCTATCGTGTATATTATCGTATCCTCTATCCTATCCTACCCTCTATCCTATAATATCATCTATCCTATCCTATCCTCTATCCTATCCTATATCCTATCCTATCCTCTATCCTATCCTATATCCTATCCTATCCTCCATCCTATCCTATCATCTGTCCTATCCTATCCTCTATCCTATCCTCTATCCTATCCTCTATCCTATCCTATCCTCTTTCCTATCCTATCCTCTATCCCCTCCTATCCTCTACCCTATCGAATCCCCTATCCTATCCTCTATCCTATCCTATCCTCTATCCTATCCTATCCTCTATCCTATCGTATCCTATATCCTATCACATCCTCTATCGTATCCTATCCTCTTTCCTATCCTATCCTGTATCATATAATATCCTCTATCCTATCCTATACTCTATCCTATCACATTCTCTATCTTATCCTATCGTCTATCCTATTATATCCTCTATCCTATCCAATCCTCTATCCTATCCTCTATCCTATCCTCTATCCTATCCTATCCTGAATCCTATCCTATCCCGTATCCTATCCTATCCTCTATCCTATCCTATCCTCTATCCTACCCTCTGTCCTATCCTATCCTCTATCCTATCCTGTCCTCTATCCTATCCTGTCCTCTACCCTATCCTATGCTCTATCCTATACTATCCTCTATCCTATCCTATAATCTATTATATAATATCCTCTATCCTATCCAATCCTCTATCCTATCCTATCCTCTATCCTATCGTGTCCTCTGTACTATCTTATCCTCTATCCTATCCCATCCTCTATCCTATCCTATCGTCTATCCTAATATATCCTCTATCCTATCCAATCCTCTATTCTATAATATCGTCTATCCTATCCAGTACTCTATCCTAACCTATATCCTATGCTATCCTCAATCCTATCCTGTATCCTATCCTATCCTCTATCCTATCGTATCCTCTATCCTATCCCATCCTCTATCCTATCCCATCCTCTATCCTATCCTATCCTATATCCTATAATAGGATATAATATCCTCTATCCTATCCTATCCTCCACCCTATCCAATCCCCTATCTTATCCTCTATCCTATCCTATTCTCTATCCTGTCCCATCCTCTATCCTATCATACCCTCTATCCTATAATATCCTCTATCCTATCCTATCCTCTATCCTATCCTATCGTCTATCCTATTATATCCTCTATCCTATCCAATCCTCTATCCTATCCTCTATTCTATCCTCTATCCTATCCTATCCTCAATCCTATCCTATCCCGTATCCTATCCTATCCTCTATCCTATCCTATCCTCTATCCTATTCTCTATCCTATCCTATACTGTATCCTACCCAATCCCCTATCCTATCCTCTATCTTATCCTATCCTCAATCCTATCCTATCCTCTATCCTATCCTATCCTCTATCCTATCCTATATACTATTATATAATATCCTCTTTCCTATCCTCTATTCTATCCTCTATCCTATCCTATCCTCAATCCTACCCTATCCCCTATCCTACCCTATCCTCTAACCTATCCTATCCTCTATCCTATCCTATCCTCTATCCTCTATCCTATCCTATCCTCTATCCGATCCTCTATCCTATCCTATCCTCTATCCTATCCTATCCTCTATCCCATCCTATCCTCTATCCTATCCTATCCTCTATCCTATCCTATCCTCTATCCTATCCTATCCTCTATCCTATCCTATCCTCTATCCTATCCTATCCTCTATCCTATGCTCTATCCTATCCTCTATCCTATCCTATCCTCTATCCGATCCTCTATCCTATCCTCTATCCTATCCTCTATCCTATCCTATCCTCTATCCTATCCTCTATCCTATCCTCTATCCTATCCTATCCTCTATCCTATCCTATCCTTTACCCTATCCTATCCTGTATTCTATCCTATCCTCTATCCTATCCTGTCCTCTATCCTATCCTCTATCCTATCCTATATACTATTATATAATATCCTCTTTCCTATCCTCTATCCTATCCTCTATCCTATCCTATCCTCAATCCTACCCTATCCCCTATCCTACCCTATCCTCTAACCTATCCTATCCTCTATCCTATCCTATCCTCTATCCTCTATCCTATCCTATCCTCTATCCGATCCTCTATCCTATCCTATCCTCTATCCTATCCTATCCTCTATCCCATCCTATCCTCTATCCTATCCTATCCTCTATCCTATCCTACCGTCTGTCCTATCCTTTCATCTATCCTATCCTATCCTCAATCCTATCCTATACTCTATCCTATACTATCCTCTGTCCTATCCTATTTTCTATCCTTTCCTATCCTCCATCCTATCCTGTCCTCTATCCTATCCTATCCTCTATGCTATCCTCTATCCTATCCTATCCTCTATCCTATCCTATCCTATCCTATCCTTTATCCTATCGTATCCTCTATCCTATCCTACCGTCTGTCCTATCCTTTCCTCTATCCTATCCTATACTCTATCCTATACTATCCTCTGTCCTATCCTATTTTCTATCCTATCCTATCCTCCATCCTATCCTGTCCTCAATCCTATCCTATCCTCTATCCTATCCTATCTTCTATTATATAATATACTCTATCCTATTCAATCCTCTATCCTATCCTCTATCCTATCCTCTATCCTATCCTATCCTGAATCCTATCCTATCCCGTATCCTATCCTATCCTCTATCCTATCCTATCCTCTATCCTACCCTCTGTCCTATCCTATCCTCTATCCTATCGTATCCTCTATCCTATCGTATCCTCTATCCTATCGTATCCTCTATCCTATCCTATCCTCTATCCTATCCCATCCTCTATCATATCCTGCCCACTATCCTATCCTATCCTCCATCCTATATTATCCTCTATCCTGTCCAATCTTCTATCCTATCCCCTATCCTATCCTATCCTCTATCCTAACCTATCCTCTATCCTATCCATTCCTCTGTTCTATAATATCCTCTATCCTATCCCATCCTCTACCTTATAATATCGTCTATCCTATCCTATCGTATATCCTATAATATCCTTTATCCAATCCTATACTCTATACTATCCTATCCTCCGTCCGATCCTATCCTCTATCCTATCCTATCCTCTATCCTATCCTATCCTCTATCCTATCCTATCCTCTATCCTATCCTATCCTCTATTCTATCCTATCCTCTATCCTATCCTATCCTCTATCCTATCCTATCCTCTATCCTATCCAATCCTCTATCCTATCCTCTATCCTATCCTCTATCCTATCCTATCCTC